>NW_009692656.1:0-68010 GCF_000703405.1 Apaloderma vittatum
CAGTTTAGCTATGAGGATGCTGTGGGAGACGCTAATATCCAGATAGACACATCCACTGCATGGGCACCACCCATCCACCTGGTTATGTCTTCATAAAAGCTATCAGGTTGCTCAAACATGACTTCCCCTTGGCAAAGCCGTGCTGACTGCTCCTAATAACCTTCTTATCCTTTATATGCCCAGAGACAGTGCCAAGGATAAGATGTTTCATTTTTATAACTGATCTAAACTTTGACACTAAAAGCATTTCTCCAGACCACTCTACCACAGACAAAGCGGTGGTCTCTGGCTTTGGGGGAAAAAAAAATTGTGATTTACTTGGTCTTCTCTACTTTGTAACACTTTATTAGCTTCTCCTATTCAGAGCAGTTTCTTCTGCAGGTACCAAAAGCTATTTTCAACTCTCACAAAATGTGAAAACTGTTTTATTTTTGCCAAGGTAGGACCTAAAGAAAATGGTTTGGAAAGTCTGATTTGTTAGTTGGGCACAATTAGGTAGATTGTCCATGTTTAATACTGAGGGTTTGAGGTTTTTACATGAAAGCACAGAATTCTACTTGAAAAGTAAGGTGAAACCTCATTTTGAATAATTTTCCTTTTTTAGATCTGAAAATAGAATTTTATCATTTATGCTTAGATAGTAGCAAAACTTTGCGTAGTAAAAGCCATTGAACTGGTTGGTTTTTACTATTAATTGAGTTTATAATTGTCATGGATTGAAAATTATGGAAGTAATGACAGGTTTTCTGTATAGCAAAGGACAGTTAAAAAGGTGTGAAATATATATTTTATTTTCTTCCAAACTTCAAAAATAGGTGAGGGAGGAAAAAGAAAAAAAGAGACCATTGTGATCCTTACAGCTTTTTCCCCATTAAAAGGTCTGAAGAACAAACCGGTGCAGGGAAGCAGTAATTTTTGATCCCCACAGCACAGTGATAACTAGAATTGGGTCCCCCTAAACGCCAGCAAACGTGCTGCAGGTGAGGTATGAAAGATTGGAAAGGTGAAGCGACAGATCACCTACTATAGACAAACATACCAGTCAAAGGCAGCAATAAGCTTTCATTTTTTTAATAGAAGAAAACAACGCCTCTGACCACTGGAAGACGGTAATTGGGATGCGCGACTCGCACTCGCAGAAGCTTTTGTAAGAAAGCATTTCAGAAACTCTATTCTCTCTTTTAAAAGTTTGAGTTGTAGGAAGGAATAGCACCAAGAAAAATAAAAAAAAAAGTAGAAATGTGACCCCTAGATGGTCAGAAAGTTCGGAGCTTCTACTGCTGTGTAATTTAGTCCTCTGACACAAGCTTGTCTCTATGGTCCCATCCACAGATTGCTTTGAAGTGTGTGTCCAGAAACGGGCAGCTGGAAACTTGGCTTTTCCACTGGAATCATCTCTGTGGTTGCAAAAGGAGAGTTGTTAGTTCATACCATCGTGGTATGGGACTAGAACTGAAGGTTGTAACATCTAGAATTTATCTGACTCTGGAGGACTTCTGCTTGCACAGAACTGCCCGTTTTCCCCTCAAGACTTTGGGGTTGGGTCTGCAGAGAGATTGCTTTATAAAGATGCAAGTTTAATGGGAAAATAATTAGCATAACTTGCTTTCAGGGTTTTATCTCACTTTAACAAAATGAGAGTTGGAGGCACCCTGGTTGATAGTGCATCTTTATATGTTTGAGTTTCCCATTTTTTTAAGTTCCATGGAAAACTCATTTTATGGGAACTGAAGTTTGTATTGGTTTAGATTAATGGCTATAACTTAATAAAATGAATCTAAGTGTCTGCTTTTGTCAGAAGCTGAACTGTGGAACCAGTGAGTTCCTGTGAGTAGATGCAGTAAGTAGTGTCTCCACTGGGAAGTTTCTGTAAGACTTTCAAAAACCAAAGTGCTGTAGGAGATCCTTAGGAACTGCCTTCTGACTTGATTTTGGAAATTAAAATTTTCTAGGCAAATGCATTGCTAAAGCATGGCCTGGCAGGTTTAATACACACAGGTAGTCTTTGTCCATTTGAACACAATGATGACTCCACTGTTGATCATTAACATTCATCACTGACGTTTAGGTTGAATACGATTTGTGGAAAGGTGAGTCACTTTGCCCCCACCTCCTCTCTGCACTGGTTGCACCTTTTCATTAAATTATCCAGGATTTCTTGGAAAAACGTTGTATTTGCCCTGTTTCCATTTTGCTACTCTTGGCTGGAATTGGTGCCTCTCGTGCTGGAGCAAGTAGCTAGCGCGATTTCCACTGTGGTGTCTCCTTACTGCAGAGGGAATGAGAACAGAACGAGGTGCTCTTCCCTGCTTGTGGAGAGACTGAGCCCGGACAACAGGGAATCCCCAGCAACACGCTGAAGGGAGCACAAGCCACACACTGGGATCCTCACTCAGCCTGGGCTTGAGTCAGTTAGTTTAGAGGACTGAGCGTGGTGTCTTTATCCACTAGGAGTGCATAACCCTGCTCTGTGTCACATTAAAATGTGCTTTCCCAAGGCATGGGATTCAGTGCAAAAGGGGTTTTGCTATGTGTCGACAAAGCCAGGGCTGATACAGTCTTTTCGGTTTACATGACCTGCTTTATGAAAGCTGCACGTAGAGCTTTGCCTCCTAAATTGCAAACACTGAAACTGCCAATGGAGAAAGCGTGCATCATGGGAAAAGCAGCGGAAAATGAGTCGTTTGCAAGAGCGTATCTAAAAATGTTGGCAATTATATTTATCTCTTTCTGCGTCTTAAATAGCTGCATGTTGGCAAAAGAGCATTTAATCTTTTTTTTTCTTTTTCCCTCTGATAGGGTATGCTGCTAAAGCGAAGCGGGAAGTCATTGAACAAAGAGTGGAAGAAGAAATATGTCACGTTGTGTGACAATGGCGTGCTGACCTACCACCCTAGTTTACATGTAAGTATAACATGTTCTCCAAGTGCTCAGCAACGTCAGGCCACAATAAAGCACTGAGTTCATCCTGAAGTGTTTTTGTTGAGCCCTCTTTGGTGGAGGAGCTTCTTTCTCCCTCTTTACTCCCCTCCCTCTCAGAAAGGCTTAGTCTGAAATAAAATTCCCTGACACAAATCTGAGTACAATCAAATTTCTTTGAATCCCATGGAACTTTTATATTGTGCTTATGGTTTTATGGAGTTGTTGTCAATCTCAGGATTAAAAACCAGAAGCATTTTACAAGCATCAGTGTTCTAGAAGCAGTAAAGAGTAAGGACAATTTCTGGTATTTGTCAGCGTGCAGTGGTTACGGTTTATTCAGAAGTAATTCTGAGCAGCCTTTTGAAAATGGCATAGCTATTAAAATGTTTGCTGTAAAACTTTTTCATGTTAAGGCATCTATTGTTGTCTCTGCCCAATGATCCTGTCTGTCCCTCTCAGTGTGTGCAGCTGTAGCACAATCCCTAGATGCAGTCTGTGGAGTGGAGAGAGCACAATGGTCTAACTCAGACCTCACCCACCTCATTTGCCCCAGCCATGCCAACAGGAGGAAGGTTGACTTCTGTGAGAGCTCATTCCATACCAGGGTGTTTCAAAAGACAGAGCCAACGTGGAGACTCCAGATCTTTAAACTCCAAGGAGATGCCCAACTCCTTCTTTTGCTCTGTAGTACAGGCAGCAGTAAAATACAAAACTGTGGTGCAACCATCACCAAGTCTTTTAGGTCGTATCTGGTCTTTTATTTTATTGTCATCCCAAGTATGAAAATCAGAGGGTGGCCAGTTGTGACATTTTTAGGCTGGTTCTTTTTAAACCTGTTGGTGTCGTTTTGAGCTCTTGGGGCAGTTTTTCATTAAGGAGTGAAAATTGCGTTTTTAATCAGATGTGTTTCTTTAAATATGCTCTGGAGCATATGGACCTGTGTGAGAAAATTTGTGCTTTAGATGGGTGATGTCTGAGGATGCTGTGCCTGCAACACAGGCTGGCTATTCCCTATTTGCTCAATATTAGCACTTCCTCTGGCTTGACACAAGGTTTCATAGTCTCGGGTCCTGCCATAATAATGCTTTGCTGTAGATTCTGATGTTGCATCCATGTCTCTTAAAAAATATTTAATAAGTTAGATGACAACTGGCTTCCAGGCCTTGCTTGCTCCTCAGCCCTTGTGTTCTGGAGCAAGGTTTTCACTGTTCTGTTTTGTGAAGCTGTGCAAGTCTGTCTATCCTGTTTGGCCGCTCTTAGTGCCCTTAATTCTACCGTGAAATAGTCCCAAAATACCTGAATTGTGTATTGGCCTTGCTCACGGAAGGGAGGCACGGATACTGCTGGCCTTTGAGGCAGCCCCTGTGGAGCTTCCACTTTGAGTTTCCCATAGATGGTGTTGGCCAACTCGGGGTCATCAAGCAAGGAGGAGGCAAACTGCGCTATCTCCGCCGGAGTCCCTTCCTTGCTTTGTAGAAGTGCTCTATTGTTCCTGATGGTTGCTGTACACGTGTTAGTTTTTCATTACCTCTTGCAGACAATAGAGTACTTCTTCTCTGTAGGCTTCCCTGGAGCTGCTTAGTGTCCCCCAGAGTGAGAATCCATTGAGATTAGAGGTAATTACTTTGAGATTAGAGGTAAATCCATTGGAGATTAGAGAGAATCCATTTAAAGAAGAAGTAATTACTAGCCTGTAATTGTTTCCCTCTATCCCCCACCGCGCCCCTCCACCCCGAGAAAAAGGTACATGACTCCGTATTTCCGTTTGCTCAGACCTTATTGCGTAGATCAGAGAGGTTCGTAACGTGCTACTTTTCCCTTGGCTGTGAGTGAGTAGGTAGTGGTGAGGGACCACGCTTGGCTCCTAGCTCACAAGAAGCTCCTGAGGAAAATGTACTTCTTCATGGGCTTCTTGAGACACTGAATTGACTCTAGGAGTGTCTAGGGTTCTCAATTTTTCTCTGACATTGTTTGTATTATAAGTGATGCTGATTTAAGGCAGAGACAGGAACAGGTACTTGAAGTCAGTTGCACTCCCAGTGCAGTTTGTACAAAACTTTGTAGGCAGGAAAGAATTTCCTCCTGGGTATTGCCAAGTGAATGGGTTTTCCCCCCAAACAGGACTGGGACAGTGTGTTTCAGGTTTGCTTTTTGTAGTTTTTGTTTATTTGTAACTGTGTGTTGCTTTATTTCGCAGCAAGCCAAAGAAACTGATACATTTTTAATGCTGTGCTTACATTGTCATTTGAGATAATTTCATACAGTGTTTTGAAAAATAAGGACCTTATTCCTACCAACCTTCCCTCCTCAAATAGCATCGAAGAAGAGAACTTTTGTTAGCTGTCTAAAGTCAGTTTCCTAAACTCATAAAAAGCCTGACTCTAAAATGACCTCTTAGATTTGGATTATTTCAAGCTACAGGTCATTTTGGTTAAACAAAATTTCACAGTTGTAATTTGGTAGGGAAAGGTGGACTGGCCTCTAGTGGTGGCGGAAGAAGTAAATTTAGAAGATAATTTGGTCTTTCCACACTGTGGTTTGAGTCAGAACGTAACACCCGCAATGGAAGAACGTATTATAATATTTAATGACTGATAGTGAGCGATGTATTAAATATCACTGCATGAGATTTGGCCAGAAGTGGATGAGTTATCTCTCGGAAGCGTTCAGTGGTGACTCAGGCGCAAAGGCAATGTTTTTAATATAGAGAATGTGTCTGTATTGCCGGAATCAGTACTGTCGTCCTCCTTGAAAGGATTGGCTACAAAAATGAAAGGGTTTGGGGTGGGGAGTGAAAAATCAAATTAGTACTTACAAGAGGAGGTGTCACTGGAAGGGTCAGGCCTGTTTGGCAGGGCAGCGAGTTGAAATGACTGCTGTATTGTGCCAGCTAAACGAGTAACTGCTAATGCCACCAGGTTGACGTTTGACACAATAGCTAAATTCATATTCTTTCTTTTCAGGAAAGTGGGGGGAAAGAAAAACGGGGAAAGAAAAATATATGTACATAAGCACCCTACTGTTTTCTGACTTGGTCTTGTCAGGTTTTTTTTCAAGAGCCTCAAACCTTCCCATCCCTTGGGATGCCAAGGAGCTGCACCGATAGAAAATGGTGGGGATAATGAGAGAGAACTTTGACCTGCAGGCTTCAAAGTTCACCATAGCTACCTATTCATCTTATGCTTCTGGAGTGTAGCCGTTGAGTGGATGACTGAAATTCTGGCCGATAAATTCAGTGTCAGCCTCCCCAGAGGGACCTGGGGGAATTTGTCTCTAGGCCTCTCCTGGCTTTTAATGGCAGAATGCCATGTGCAAGGGCTCCCAAAATGTATTCACCAGGATACCTGCTGGGCAGCGTTACAGGCCGCTTCTTTATCTAAGCCTTATCTCGATGAATAGCTGATGATGTTTCACCACTGTCTGTCTGCCAGAGGGGTGCCATCATGCCACAGGTCAGGAGATGACAAAGCTTTAGCCGTGGACGTGCTCTGGTATCGTCAGCATCATCGCTGCCCCTCATTTATGAAAAGAAAAAAAGCTGAAAACACCTTTTTTTAGAGAAGGGCACTTTCTTCCCCTTGTTGTACATAATCTGTTCTAGATTTGATTTAAAATAAAAGCACAGTGCTGTGGCACCTTATGCAGGAAGAACATCTTATTAAGTACATGAGAAGGAAGGTTTGATGCCCATCTAGAACACTCATGGAGTGTCCACAGGGAGGTTGATTTTTGCTTGCAGTAATACCACTCTTTTATCTTGCTCGCATCCTCACTGATCGGGTTTGATAACCTGCATTGAGGTGTGTAGGATTAGAGCAGTGATTGCAGGAGGGAAACCTGTCTTTACTCCTTGAGAAGTGTGTGGGTTCTGCCCAGTAGTCACAGTTTTAAAAGTCTTCCTTAAAAATAATGCTGACTTGGGTGAGCAACCTAATTGAGCTAGCACAAAGGGAGATTTAAAAAAAGTGATTTTTTTTTTTTTTTTTTTTTTTTAAAAAAAGCAAAATTTCAGCCTGGTAAAAAGTCATATCCAACATTAGGCTAAATTTTGCCTAACAGCTTCAACAATATGCTGCATGGACACATCTTCTTGAAAGATGATACAAAACAGACCCGATTCATGGGCCTGTAAAATTCTCTGAGACTTGAGGTGGGGACTGGGCTTTCAGCTGAGCTTTCTTTGCCTGGCTGTTTCGTCCAGGAAAAGCAGACTTGGTGAGAAATCAGAGGTTATTGAAAACATCCTCACTGTGGGTATCTGGAAGTGCACGTAGATCCATGCGCTTTTCTCAGATCACATAAAACACAGCATTTTTCTTAGACCTGCAGTTGAAACTGTTGACCGTGTTCAGTTCTTACCATTTTCCTGAAAAATTTGAAAGTGCCGAGCGTGCCTGCAAATAAAGTTTTCCAACTCTCCTCATTTTTAAGAGATGACTGGGCTGCGCGGTGGCTCTGCGCGTCGCTTCTCAGCAGCGGGGCCGCGTGTGGCTCCAGCCAAGGGAGCAGCGCTCGCCTTTGTTGTTACGAATAACCGCCTACAGACATCGTTTCAGTTCAGCCTTATTTTCAGGGTTGCATTACCTCAGGCTGTTTAATAGCTCTGAAGTGTGTTGTTTGTGTTGCCTTAATAGAAATATTCATGCTCTTATATATTTCTAAAATACCATCGTGTGTGCCCTTTCCTTCTTTCTTTTTCTCCCCTTTCTTTGCTTCAAAGGAATGTAAGGCTGAATATTGGCCGGCCCTGAAAGTCCTTCTAGATGGCCTTTCCTAAGAACAACTAATCCTCAAATCAGGGTTTTGTAACTATATATTTGAACTGACAAAAGGACATGCATATGTTATTTTTAATATAAGAGGTAGCTCTACCTTCTGAAAGAGTAGGGATCAAAACAAATCTTAGAGAGCAAAAATGAGAGTATAGTTTAAGCAGTGATGAAAATAAGTCTCTGTAAAGCATGTGTAAGTTTTTATTATAGTTATTGCATCCATTAATACACCTAAAACATTGGTTAAGATAGAAAGAATGAACGATAGAAAGAATTGCAAAATACATGTGTAGTAATTGCTTATTACAGTTGATGAGTAGATGCCTTATTTTTTTACTCACCACAACTGGAGCTCTTTCTGGAAGCCTTTTTCCCAAAACTGTGTTCAGAGCAGCATTGTCCTTTCTAAACAAAATAAATTTCCATGAGCTTTCCTTTCTTGATTCTAGCATGTTAGGCTGGTAGTTTACGTTGCTTCTAGTGATAACTGGAGGATTACCAACCTTTATGGAAAAAATAAGGGTTAATCATGCTGCTTTAACTTTATTTTTGGTAAAGATGCCAAACATAAAACATACAACCTGTGATGTTTCAAAAGAAAAAGAGGCTTTTATAAATTGATATAGCTGTACAGGTCACTCATTCACTTACCGCTTCCTGGAAAGCTTCTTTATTATCTCAAAGAGGTGACGGAGTAAGGATCAGTGGGGGAGAAAAACTTTAAAACGGATGGGGAATATAGAAGCTAAAACGTGTTTGCTGTCCTTAAGTGAGACCCTATCATTTGGGAAAGCCATCAAGGCAAATAATTTTCCACCCCTTTGGCTTTGTGGCATTTCAAACTAAAACTAGTCTTGCCTGGAAGTACCATTGCACCTGCTCTGCTCAGTGAAAAATCTGATTGTAGTTATGGTCAACCAGCTACCCTGTGAAATACTGCAAATAGGTAATGCCAGTCGATGGGAAGGGAGAGGGAGACGGATCATTCACAGTAACTTCGTTCAGTCGCCTCTGTGACTCGTTACAGCTACTCCCAGGCCACCAAATGCACACACAAGGCAAACGTGAAGCATTTTTTGTTTCAAGTCCCTTCATTTCGAAGGGCGTGACAAGATTTATCGTGTCATTAGCATAGGATATTTTCCACACACAATGCTTCTATTGTAGAGCCGTGCAAACTTGCTGTATGTAGTAAGGAGCAGCAAACATACATTTCGGTGATTTACCTACTCTTTCTTCAGAAGACAGGAGAAATTGTTGGTATCGAAATGAGTTGCAATTTAAATGGCAAAAGCCAAACTATTAATTAATCACAGAGTTTTATGAAATTAGAGCTTCCTGTCCAGCAGAGCTAACTACTGTGGATATAGAGGCTTCATAAATTACTCAGGTTGGTAAAACTCTGATTTGTCTTTTACAGCAGTTCTTGTTACAAGGTCTGAAAGAGAAGTGAAGCACAGATTGAAGAATTTTCTCAAAATTGTATGAAAATAAGTGGTCCATTTAAAAAAAAAAAAAAGAACACCAAAAAAAAACCCCCAAACCTACCACAACATTTTGTGAAACTGCTTTTGTGTTCAAAATATTGCCCTAACTTCCTCCCCTGCCCCTGCAACACTGATCAAACTGATTAACAGTGTAGTGTAGATATAGTCAGTGCTTTTTATTACTGAAATTTAATGTTCTTGATTGCCAGTGTGAATAAAACAGATTCAAGACGACCTTCTTTTTGCCAGGACAGAATGCTTTAGGGTGATCAGTGTTTTCCAGAATGCATTTTCATTCCCACGTTCTCCTCAGAAAATAACATTTCATGGCTTTTCTTAAGATTAACTATATATTATGAAGCCGGATGGTATTATGCCCGTATTTATATGCGAGAGGGGAGGATGGCTAATTTAACAGGAACGTTTGATGAATATATTCCACTGTGGCTCGTAACCTGATGGTAGGTTTGACGCTGAGGTCTTTCCTGGGAAGTGGGGGGAGAAGAGTTGGAGACTTTTGTTTCTTCTTAGGTGTGCCTGTGGCCCCAAATGGAAAACCAATCAAGGAGCGATTTATGTTCATTAAGTGCTTGTCAAAACTGAAAAATTTTCTAATCAACAGCAATCTAGCTGAGGCCTCTCAATGGCTGGGAGTGTCGCCTCCGCAGTATCGGCTATTTGCCTGTTACAACTCTAGGCTAGAAATCCGCTGATGATTACATTAGGCTAAGCTGCGAAGTAAATGAACCATGTCTTATTTAGGTGCAACTAGCTTCAGTGTAGTCCTGCCCCGCAGGGCACTTTATAGCGTTTTATGGCTTTAAAATTAGTGTAGCTTCCCATTTGCTGCAGGGTGCTGCATGTTATGCCTTTGAACTCAATAAGCAAAGGGAAGGGGGCCTTTTGTTTTTTTTTCTCTCCTCCTTTTCTTCTTTTTTTTGCAGTTTAGCAATTTTGTTTTGCATCTTTTCCAGACGGCATTTTGCAATAAAAGTGTCTGACTGCCACGTAGAGGCACAAAAGTCAAGGCTCCATCCATTTACTGGTCTGCCGGGGGGTTTTGGCCTGGTTTGGGGGGAAGGGGCTCGGGTGTTGTTTCTTGGAAGCAGTTGTTGCTGAGGGTGAGCAATAGGTTTTGTGGGCCCAATCGGTCAGCTCACAAAATTGGAATTGTGTTTCAAAAAATATGCCACAGTCTTTAAGATGTCATCCAGAGGTGCAACTACAAACTTTCTTTTCTGTAATAATTTTTGGTTTGCCTCAGATCAGGAAGCACTACCTCAGCCTCGGCAAGCTAAGCCTTAGGAGTGTTTTGTCTGATTGAACTGTGGGGAAGAACTGCCATGAAATGAGTTGTTTTTCTCAGAAGCTCAGTGTAAAACAGGGATGGATCTGGGAAGGATTCTACTGGGCCTGGACCAGTTGCTAGGGTTAGAAAAATAGATTTTAAGAGCTCAAAATAAAAAGTGTGAGATTCGTTCTTGTGTGCTGTTATAGACGGGAAAGGCACTGCCATCAGAGACTGGTGTGTTTAGTGTGTTGTGCATTGGAAAATGGTGGCAGTGGGACAGGTACTTGGTGGAAGAAGAACATGGGGAGCCTCTCTTGGAGGGAGCAGATATATTTTTAAGAAGTTAATGTTGTAGAACATGGCATTCCTGAGATGAGAGCTTTTGATGTGAGCTTTGAGTCCCATTTGCCTAGTGCCTTGATATAAAAACTAGAGCTCTAGTCAAGGGCTTTTTATCGACAGGCCAACTGAGCCCAACTACAGGAGGCCATACTTGTCTTCTACAGATTGATCTTTTTGTCTTCTGGGTGCCATTTCTTGGCCAAGAAGACTAGGTTGCATCGTTTGCCGTTTCACTGCAATACCAAGTCAGAAGCGAAGTCCAAAGCAAATTCAACCAGGAGAAGAATGTAGGCAGCCAGCTGCAAGCATCATGTCACCCAGGTTCAGCTGTGGCCCTCCGTGGAGTGTCTTTTCTGGTTATGTATGGTAGCAAGTTTAACAACTGCTGGCATTTGAAAGCAGAAGCCCCCTCCCCCAGAAAAAATATTTTAAAAATCAATGTTTCTTCTTGGTAGGTCTGTTCAGAAAACATCATCATACCTGTTTGCTCTGTTTGCATGTCTGAAAGGCTTCTGTTCAGTTCATTGGTTAAATTAATTTCTGCTGTTGTAAAGAGAGAGCAGTGTTAAGAGCAGAACTAAAGTAATTTTACTTTACATTATTCTGTGTCATGGTACATCTTTTTCACTCAAGGCAATTCATTTTGTGGTGCTGTCAAGTAATATTTTGTGTCATCTTCAGTCAATGTATCTTTTACGATTTTCACTGATATTTTAACAGTTTGTTTAGTCCTCTAGATAATGGTCAATGGCCTTAAGTAGTCAAATTAACACCTCAGCAGCACTATATTTGAGCAAACCGCTCACGATAACCTCGGGATGAAAAGCAATGAGAATCAATATAGTGAGCGTATTTTTAGGGATTATTGATTGATTGATGCGTTCTGGCCTTAACTTGAAGAGGCAGCATTGCCCTGCAGCTGACTAAGATGAAGTTGCCAGTTACTGATAACTGCAGGCCATTACCTGCGTCGTGTTTCACGAGCTCGGAGATGAGATGGAGACCTTTTATAGTCCTTAGCCGAAGAACTCGTGGCACTCGCGGGGTCTGCGGTGCCTCCCCGGCTGCAGCAGAACGTGACGATACCGGCCATTGCCACAAGAGTTGGAGACGACATCGATTTGATTCAGCGTTCGCCCGTAGTTCCTGTAGGGATCAGTTTGGGACAACCGAGGCACTAATGGCTTGTCTCCCCCGCCGCCTGCGAAGGCAGCTCCACAGAAGGTGGGAGCCGCGTTAAGCTGTGCTGCTGTCAGCAAGCTGAGAGCTGTGGGTCTCCCCGCCACAACTCTCAATTGCTAGCAGGTTTCTCTCATTGCACCTCATTTGCATCTGGGACATCAATTAGCATGTTTGTTGAGGCTAATTGAATGAAACTCAATCATAGCTCTTAATTGCTTGACTATGTGAAAAGAAATCACATTAATGCAGCTAATTAAGTGTATGGCAATAGATGCAACATAATTAGGAGCGAAATGTAAAAAACAAGCGGTGGCGAAGGTGCGAGCGCAGGGACTGGGGCGCCGGCTTCTCCTGTTACCCACACGTTTGGGGAGGGTTCCCTTTTCTTTGCTGCTTGCTTTTCCATTTATTTCTTTTCTGCGTTGCCGAATGATGAACATGGACAAGTTGAGAAGAAAAATGCAAATAGAGTTGCAATTACTACTTTTTCAAGCTGTTGAGGGGCAGAAGATGGCACTTCTGGGGTGGCCCACTGTTGAGTGGGCTCTAGGGACTTGTTAAGTGCTGTTTAAAAGTACTTGGCTTTGAATTACCCTCATGCCTTGTTAAAGGGTTTTTTCCCCTTTTTTCTCGGATCAGCATTTTCTACAACTAACATCTAGGGGAGTTATATCTGTAACATTTGCATATCAAAATCAGGCTTGCTGTCTTCTCTTTAACACAGCATATTCCAGATGACAGCAAGACCCTCATCTGTTCTAATCTGATCAAACCCTCCATTGCACTTCTGAAGCCGTGACATTATTTTGTAGTTTTAACTTTTATTCCCCAAGTGCAGATCTGAAGGAGCGCGCGTGGGGGCGGATGCTCCGCCGACTGGAAACTTGGTGCTTGCCTCTCCTCCTCAGGGAAATGCACAGATTATCGCTATGCATCTTGCACACAATGAAAGAGGCTTTATTATTTACGTTTGATATATCCCTATAAATATTTAAGCTGACATTAATACCTATGTGGCATCTGTTGTGTCTGGGCACTTTCGAATAATAACGCTATGGCTGCAGCGCATTTATTTCCTGTTTGCCAACATACACTTGCTCTCTCAAATGGTTTATAGCTCACCTAAGCCTGGTTTACTCTCAATTAAAAGGGCTTTAATAATGGCCTGTTACATCTCACAAGTTGGCGGTGTAGCAGGGAAATCGTATATGCTATTCATCCAAAGAATTGGGAATAAACACCTCCTTCTCAAATTTAACTGGAGTGCACTGGTTGTTGTACATTAAATAAAACGTGTCTATTAAAAAGAGAACATGCTGAGGTTTAGTCACTATCTGATTAAGCCTCATTTTAGAGCCCAGAAGCAATAAATGCTCAATTATGTTCTACTTATTGTATTTTAATTTGTGAATAACTGACACTGAACAAGAAAGTTACTCCAACTTAATAATTTATGGATGAAACCGTTTTGCTCATTTCTGTCTAACACCTAGTGAACAAATTTTTATTAATGGATTGCCTTTGTTTCTTTTGGCAGCAGAGTTCTGTGTCCTTACCCCCCGAATCGCTCAAACACACCCCCTCCCCTTCTTTTTACTGTTAATAATCCTCAAAAAGCTAGCAGGAGGAAAAAAGTTGATGTGATGACTTAGTTTTGGGGGTTTATCACAGATTAATGTTAGCTGTGAAGAAATGAATGCTGGTCTGGTAGTAGAATTATTTTTTTTAATGTGTTTTGAGTGGAGTATATAATTTGTATTGTTAGAACTGGCAGAGGTGGAAGGATTTTTATGAGGGAGCTAATTACTCTTTGTATTATGGCAGCACTCTTAGTCCGTTCGGGTATTTAGTTGTAAAATCGATGCTCTGATGGCGTACAGGTCTGTACGCTGCAGCTTTGGAACCAGCCTAGTCAAATACTGGTAGTCTTTCATATAAATCCTCAGAATCTGTCTAGTCCTTGCCCTGGACACTTGGGCAACTGGGAGTTACATCTTTGCTTGTGCAGACACCCACAGCATCACCCAGGCCGAAGCTGATCCAGTTTCGTCTGAAAAGATTTTTTTGCCCCAGCTCCACCACTTCGAAGATCGCTCAAGAATACCATTCCCTTGATTTTGAGCTTAACTCAAAAGCTTAAGCCCAGATCTTTTCCCAATCTTTAGTTCAAATTGCTGTTTTTCTCTTGGGATACGTATACCCAAATGTATTCTGTGCAGTGTTCCTACCCTTTCTCACCCTTGACTTCACCGTCCTATGCTACCTGTCTTGCATGTCTTCTCATAAGATACAGTCTCTTTTGTTTCTTTTAATGTCCTCATACTTGGTTTAGCTTCAGGGTATTTTCCTAGAATGCGAGTAACCACAACCCGCATGTACCAGGAGATGAAAACTTTGGTGTCTTCTGTACTGGTTTTAAAGTCCACCATCTGTACTGGCTATGTATCTTCTGATATATGGCAGGATTGCAGCCTCAATGGCTGTCGCACCTTGGTGAATGCCCTCGGATAAAGACACCCGTTTCCTTTTGATTTTCTATTTGTATCTGAAGAAACCCAGACAATCTAGGGAATGCCTTTAAAGCTGAAAGACAGAATCTTAAGAGCTTATTTTTTTCAGAAGCTATTTACAGTTTGAAGAACTTTCTCATGGTTTTCTTGGGAAGCAGTGGCTTGGTTCCAGTCTGTTGACCACTGTCTTTCCATTGCTGACTGGGTTTGTCTGCTTATTTCCTCTTTGTGGACTTTCCAAACAAGAATTAGGAAACGTTTTTTCCACTTCTAGCTTCCAGCTTTTAGTGTGTTTACTTCAATCAGACACAATTTGCATATTTTTTTCCCTTGTATGATTTTTTGTATGTGTGGAGGAAGGTTCAGATTCTGAGGAAATAATGTTGTGATTGCAGAAATCTTAACAGTCAGCTCCCTTTCATAACTTTTGTATCTGCTGACCAGTTTCAGCCAAACTTGAGGGAGACGGAGAGAAGTGCATAAAACATTGACAGAAAGGAGACACAAGTAAGCATGCTCGTGAGGGACAGCCAGCCTTGTCGTCTTCTTTTTGGGACCTGCTAGCTGGTGAACTCCTACGTGTAGCTCAGAACTAGCCACGTTGTGCGTTGCCTCTTATCCAGCTGGTGTCTGGAGGATGTATTAGAAAGCTCCAGACTTCGGTATTTGTAGTGAGGAGTGTGGAAGGGGATTATCAAGAAAATGGAAGGAAGGGGGAAAACGTATGATGGGTGCTGGCAGAAGATGTAGGGCAAGAGCCTTATGAACCCAGGTGTCAGTAGTTCTATTGCTTACAGAACTGACTGTTTGATACTGGGGTTTGGGTTTGTTTTTTCCTGCTTACAGGACTATATGCAGAACGTTCACGGCAAAGAAATCGACTTGCTGAGAACCACTGTGAAAGTCCCCGGAAAGAGGCCACCCCGAGCTACGTCAGCTTGTGCACCTATTTCCAGTCCCAAGACAAACGGCCTCGCCAAGGACATGAGCAGTTTACACATCTCGCCAAATTCAGGTAAGAGAATACCATGCTAGGGAAAAAAAGGGAAAGACTGTATTTCAAGTGTCCGTAGGCAATTGTCATGTACCACTGTTATGGGCATGACGTCTGTTCATAATTTACAAATCCAAATAACCACTGATTTTTAACTTTATAAGCCTTTATTGCTGATCTGTTCTCCACAAGAGTTTTTACATGACCTTCAACGTCCATCTTTTTATATTTGTTACTGTATACTTGCCAGAACTCTCTGTAATTTCATGGAGATAAACATATGTGAAGAATTGATGGTGCCTTACAACTGATCTGTTGGGTCTAATACTTTGGAAAAACAGGAGGTGTATCATTTGAAAGGGCTTTTTGTGGCTTCCTGGTGAGACTCACAGCACTTCTTTCCTCCTTTAGAAGGATGCATAATTTTGGTCTTTTCAACATCAAGATTCTTCTGTAGAACACTATTTTCATTCATTTACGGAAGTAGTTTAGCTCTGTATGAGCTCTAAACAAAGTTGTTTATTGTTCGCTGAAGTACTTGTCCGTGCAGCTAAGTGGATTAAAAAAAATTGCATTAAGGAAAAACATTTAAGACAATATGCCTTGTACAAAACTCATAATGGCATAGTGTTGGCATGGAAGTGGTGTCAGCGTGTTTGGGATAACGTCTGTAAGGTGCCAAGCACCTTTCCATTTACAGTTAACATAGACACCTCCAGAAAGCGCCGACAAAACCATGCAAACCCCGTTTTGTCCTTGGGCAGTACACACTGTGCAGGTACGATGACCAATCGCAGGAAGGAACTTGGTCGCCCTGAGTCTTCGCTTAATAGTTATCTTGTGCTTCAAGTCGAGATGTAATTCCCTGCCTTGTTTTAGTTCTCATATGTTAGGGGAAGAGGGAGAAGGATTTTCCCTCGAACTGCAGATGCTGCTCGTTGAGATGGATGTGTAAAAAAAGGAAAAGGAAACAAAAAAGTCAAAACAAACCAACTTTGTGGCTTTACAGTGGTGCCACTGAGCAGACACGCGTGGAGATCATGTGTGGCATGTTACATTAGTTTGGCTTGAGAGCTGAAATGTCTGAAGTCATGGTTTCATCAGACTCTTTTTCAAGTTCTTGAGAGGCACAGAGCTGGCGTTGTCACTGGAAGAGTTCGTAGCAGAAAATTATTCGTGCTTGGGGTTTTTTTCCCATTTAGCTGTTCAGATGACTGGGTGAGGAGTGTCCTTTTGTTTTTCAACATATTCCATTATTCAGGGGAGAAGAGTGAACTAAGTCAATAAACCAGTGGCCAGAGAAGTACATTTCTGAACCCATATTCAGGAATACATACTAATATAAAGTTGGTAGCATGGAATTTACATGGTTTTGGCATATGCTTAGATTGCCAGGTTACAGGAAAACATCTTGTATGTGACTTAAATGAATATTGCACATTTTGTTTTGTTTCAGGACTTTCTGCACGTGCAATGCTTTCTTTACATGAAACTGCTCGCTCTGGCGGTGTGTGGTGGCCACTTTGTATGTATTCTGGCTAGCCTGAGGTTTTACCAACGCCACAGTTGTTTTAAAAGATAAAAGTTAATTACGCTAGAAAGGACAAATTCTGGGAAACAGCTCTGCTCTTAGATAGAATTTTGAAATGACATGGTGGAAATAGCTGAAACTTCTGTCCTCTCTCCTGGCTTCCTTATTGCATGGCTTAAAAATACCAATATACTTTTCTGTTGTTGATATCTGGTGGCTAAATCTTAAAATAATTAACGTCCTCCTAATGTATGAAAGAGTTGTACCCAAGGGAAGTTGAACCTGATTTCTCTGTCATTACCCACTTGAATACCTTCATTTCCCCTCTCACACAGCTGGGACACTGCACTGCTCCTTCTTTAATTTTAAGGAAGTTCTTGACCTGCTTGTCTTTGTGTGGCTCTCTTCCCATAGATAGAACGAGTGTTGATGTCTTAATTATATTACTCCTCTAGCTGGCTGGAAGTGTGGCAGTTGTGAAGCATTTTTACAACTTGCTGTGGGGAGCAGGTGAGGGCAGGCTGGACTGAAGAGCTTTATGCACTACATGGCAGCCAGCCAGCCTGCTCATACCTCACTACCTGCAGTCTCATGCCCAATTTGGGTGTCCAAGGATACAGAAGAGAGATGGCTAAAGTTTTGGTCTGAGGAAGGGTCAGCGAAGGTGCAAACATCTTCTTCATGAGGTTGTATTTCATTAGTTCAGCTGCATAAGCAGCGAGTCATTTCAGACCTGCTGTAGCATTTTGCCTTGCAGCTATTGCTTTCAAAGTTCAGGTTGGTACATTCAGCCATTGTGTCTCATCTTTGAGCTTTTTCTTCACAGAATTTGTTTCTTCTGAAGAAGCTGCCTTCACTGAATCTTTCTTTCTTAAAGGCTACATTTGAGGTCTGTCTGGTTATTGCTTTACTGGACAGAGTGACCAGCAGCAGCAAGACAAAGGAGCTTTTGAAAGAAAGCTCATTGATACCAACCAGTGATTACTGCATTAAAAACAAATGAAAAAAAGGATCTGCTAATCAGTAAAGTATTACTTCTAAAAAAAAAAATAAAATAGTAGGACGGAATGGATCTGCGAAATAATGTCAGTGGCTCGACTGTCCATCAGTCCGTATGTTATTTTCAATACTTTTGTGTTCAGGTAAGAGTGAAGAGCTGCATTGCAGAGAATGATTTTAAAATATCAGGGGAGTATTAATATGGTAAAAAAGACACTATCACAATCTGAGCCTGGCTTGTTAGTCTGACTGGTGGTCAAGTACATTGGCAGTGAGTACATTGAGAGGGTCACAGCGTCTGGAACACTGGGAGGATTTCTGGTATATCTGCAGTTACCTGTTGTGCAACTAAAAGCATTTGCAAATTATCCCTTGCAGTCTGTGCTGCACGCTCAGAGCTTTTTCTCCGTTGTTAGTGCTGGAAGAAGATTGTCTTCATCTTGCGTGATGCTTTAAAACTGATCATAGGGCTGAAATTGTCTGTTGTCCGTTTTTTTGCTGGGAGGTTTTGCTGTATGGAGGAGGTTTGGACCAAACACAAAAAGAATCAGTGCTTGCTATTTTTCTTTTTAGGCCTGCAGATACTCTATATTCCAACTGCTTCACATATTGTATCTTCACCTAAACAGTGATGTTTGCTATTGTTCTGTACTTCTTCCCAGTGGAGTCTTCATACCTGAAGTAGAGTAATATTCACTATGGTTAGAAGTGATGACAATACTCAATTGTTTGATGTGGTAGAAATGGACTGATTTTCCTTCTGCTGTTAGGTAATTTTGTACAGTGTAGTGAAAAAGCTAAGTTATTTAAAGAATACCACTGCTCAATTAAAATGTCATGTTTAAAACTGCCCCTGGAAATAGAATTCATCGTCTTTGCTTATACCAAGTCATAGCCCAGGCCCACTAAAAGCATTTCTCGGCTGAGATTTCCCGTTTTTCACTAACTTGTGTTCAGAGAAATATCTGAACTTATTTTCATTCAAACATTAAAAACAAAAAAAGTCAATGCATTTTTATTGTTACAGTGAAATACTACTATACCTTTGAAGGCATCAGTGGCCTATTTATAGAACACTGTACAGAAGCTGCCCCTTAAGTATGGATTTCAGTGCCAACTTTGCTGAAAAAATATATGTATTAGGTACATATTTGATTGCCTGTAAGTGATATGTTTTAAATTCATTCCCTCATGTGTACCCAGCAAATAGTTTTCTCTGTCTCTTGGCGGAATTTCTCGCATTTTGGATCAAGAAAGCACATGGACTGGTCTAATAGGGAGGCAATGGCAAAGCATCTTGCCGGGCTATGAAATATGTGTTCTGAGGATGCTGTCTTGGAGGTTGGTGCTTCCAAGGTGTTAGGGATAGCCTGAGGGCAGGCTGGAGACAGCTTGGGTCAGGGAGTAGGAGCAGTTGTCTCACAAGGGACACTTTAGAGAAAGCTTTTATCTCCAGACTCCCACTTGAGTTCTGCAGAAATGGTCGCTGGTACCTTGTGTGTCTGCTTAGCAGTGCTTGCTGCTAGAAGACCTAACACTCCATCCATTAGAGAGCTCAAAATCTCATTCAGCTTCTCTTCTAACCCTCACCACACTCTGTGAGGCTGTAGGGCAGCTTGAGCTCTTCCTTCTTCTCGTCACCTTTCTTCTCTAAAGCCTTCCTGGACCTGAGTGATCGTTTGTATCAAACATGTTCAGTCTGTTTCTCCCACATGCTTAAACGTGGTGAAGAGCTTTTCAGGGGGGCTTCCCGTAACATTGCTCTGGGAAGGATAGAAGGAATTAGACTAATCAGGGCAATGTTGCTCTGCTGTTGTTTGCACAGAGCCACAAAGGTGATGGAGTGGAACATCTCCCTGATGAGGAAAGGCTGAAGGAGCTGCGTCTCTTTAGCTTGGAGAAGAGGAGGCTGAGGGGTGACCTCATAAATGTTTATAAATATGTCAAGGGGGAGTGTCAGGAAGACAGAGCCAGGCTCTGCTCAGTGATGTCCAGTGACAGGACAAGGGGCAATGGATACAAGCTGGAGCATAAGAGATTCAACAAAATCATTAGGAAAAACTTTTTCCATGTGAGGGTGACAGAGCCCTGACACAGGCTGCCCAGGGAGGTTGTGGAGTCTCCTTCTCTGGAGACATTCAAAACCCACCTGGAGGCGTTTCTGTGTGACCTACTCAAGGTGATCTTCCTCTGGCAGGGGGATTGGACTAGATGATCTTTTGAGGTCCCTTCCAACCCCTGACATTCTGCGATTCTGTGAATGTTGTTGTGAATTCAAGAGGGATTTGATAATACAATTTATAACAGCCATGAAGTAAGTGAAAGTTTTTTCTATTAGATCTCATTGATGCAGATGTCACATGCAGAAGGACAGTTTAAAAGCATCTCGTTCCTAACACATGGAATTTACTCATGCTTTGTGACACTTCTTGTCTGAAGATGATAATTTTTCTGGTTTTAAAGACTGATTTTAAGCTGTCTGTCAGTGAGTTATCCCTATCTGTACGTGTGGTTATATCCCAAATATCTGGAAGCAGTTATCTCTGGGAAATAATCACCTCAACAACAAAAGCCAAGTTCCAGTCCTTCTTGAGAATTTCCGTTTTAGACATGTAAAAAAAGATAAAGACCTGCATGAGTATATATGAGAAAAAAAAAATCAAGATAACTCTCTCCTACTGTATTTCTACACTGACACAAGAGCTGGGAAAAATACTTTTCCCTTAATATGTATAGTCATGGTAGGACAGTAACCAAACTGGAAGTAAAACAGCAGTGTGGAAAAAGGTGTATTTTTTGTTCTCTGTCAGAAAACAGACAAATTAGTAGAAAGTAAGGCTGTTTCTGCTGTTGCAACATCAGACACCTTACCTGGAGAAAAGTTGACTTTTCTCTCCCAGAAGTTTTGCCATGACACCTTAAAAGTTGAAAACTGGTCTCTGGACTTTCTTGAAAGATCTGGGATGCTCTGTGGCTGCTTCTCCCAGGCAATACAGAGTAGTGGGAGTTAATTTAGAATTTTTATATATAGACTCTAAATAACAGATTTTTAACTATGATTTTTGAAAGGTGAGTGTACTTATATGCTAACTTGGTAGGAATCTCTGAGTTGGGTAAAGGGAAGTTTGTTCTCTTTAAAGTTATGTTACTCTTGTGGTATCTTCAAGTTGTTGAATGTTACTTGTTTAATTTTCATGGCAGTGAACCTCATTCTGTCGATGTGTCTCAGTTGGAAGTACTGTAGAAAAGGGTAGCTTGTGGAGTTACTCAGTTCCAACTTTATCTCGTGGTTGGTAGTGTGTTGCAGTGATGTCCTAAGGGCCAGCAGTCCAGGACATCAGCCAGTGACCAGGTCTCTGAGCCTTTTAGAAGCTGACTCAGTTCTTGCAGATGTTGGAGCTGGAGTGAGTCCACATTTGAGTTACTCCCAAGTTGGGTTGACCTGAAAGTGAACTTACTCCTGAAATCTCTCACAGGAGTCATTTATTTCTTCTCCTTTGCAAACAACCCAAAGCCTGAGCTGCAGCAAGAGCCACTGATGTAGAAAGTTCACATCTAAAAATAGCTTATGGTGCAGAGACAAATTGTTTCCTGATTAACACTTCATTTAAATAATTTGGTGCTATTAAATTTACTTATAGTGGTGACTGTACAGTATGTGAAGTATCCTGAAATGTGTTAGCTACATGACCATCATTAAGTATGCTAAAGATTGTTATCTGCTAAGTGTATGTGACATTTCAGACATGTTATAAGAATGGCATCTTCACATCTTTATGAATGTGAGTCTTTCTGTTATTACTTGTGATCATCTATCAAATCAGCACAGTGGTCATTAAGTCATCTTATTTCACACCGAAGTGCTTGGAATCAGGCGGAATTGAAATGGACTGCCTTCCAGACTTTTGTTTTACACAGGTGGAGAATTGGTGTTTCAGTTAGACCCGGTATACCTTCAAAGTAAGATTTCTGACATGGTGTCTTTAGGTTCTAGTACCCACCTAATAATTCTGTTCTTTTAAATCTAACTTTTATCTACAGCCCTGCCTGTCACATCGAGTAACCATTTTCCACAATATCTGAATTAATAGCTGCCAAGTCCAGTACTGTGGGGGAGTACCCTCAGAAGTGGGGTATGTTGTACGTGGGAGGGGAAGCATGATGGCAAAACCATGGGTAGGGTCACTCCTCTGTTGTGACATGTTGTGAATTCCGGTCTCAATCCAAAGTATACGGAATTCATCGGTGTTTTTGTAGATCGTGTAATCATCTCTTTTTTTAATTGGAGGTTTCTGTGAGGATTCAGGTGTTACGATCGATCAGCCTGACGATGGGCGAAAATTTGTATCAAGCCAAGAGCTTACTGGAGTAGGCAGTTGCTGGAAAGCCTTGTAGATCTTGGATGCCTTTGCAAATAAATGCAGAACTGAGTCCTGAATTCTTGAATCTGCTCTGACCTCCTTTCTTGTAGGTGACTGAAGTTGTGTCCTGGAGCAGTATGTGACTTGAGAGTGCCAAATTTTATCTGGTGGAGTTCCCACAAGGCCAGAAGTTGGTAACTGGTAGTTACTTGCTACTAATTTTGTAACCTGTTGTTGTACGTGGGATGACTTGGCTTAACATGAAGCATTTTCCGTGCTTCAACTTGAGCGTGAGTTTTATGGTTTTGCCACGGATTGCAAATGTAAGTTTGTGACTTACTTTTGTCATTAATCACCCAAGTCAATTTTTCATTTGGTTGGGCCTGCCATTAGTTCAGTGATACACAGCTGTAGTGAGTGAAAGAAGTTGTTGGTTTGCTCTTTTCAAAGGCAAAAAAGCCCCATTTTAATTGCATCAGAGATTTTCCTGTTGTCCCACCAGAGGGGGATCCCTCCAGGTTGTCTTCTGCAGTTCCTTTGGACTAGGATTTGCCCTTTCCGGAACTAGAGAGAAATAAAATTTCACAGTAAGTACCCTATATCCCTCAATATTGGGGAGAATAGAATGAAATAGATATTTGATAAAAACACTGCATTTACTAAATAATCGCCGGGGAAAAATTAGTTTGCTTAGGTTTTCCCTTTAGAGAAGGAAGGAAACAATGAGCTGTCTTACGATTCTTCCTTGAGGTTGGCAAATGGTGCCCATCTCTAGTGATGATGAGGTGGATAAAGCATAGAAATGTGTCGTGAAGCTTCAGGCAGAGGAGTGTAGGTGCCGGACAAGATGCAGTCAGTGCTGCTCAGCCCGTGCCTGTTAGGCTCTGGATGATTTTCATGCCTCCGTTGTGCCATATCCTGAATAAAATCACAGATCTGTCTTGTCCACCCGATGCAATCTTGCTGAGTTTGTGACGGTTACACGTTGTAATACTAACCAGTTGGATGTTAAGACCTTTGCAGAATTGCTCGTTCTTCTTCCCCCAGTGATTTTAAAATATTAAAGCCATCAGGAGGGTTGAAGCTGATTTACCAGAAGGGAAAGAAAATTTGCAAATGTGTTTTGAGTATCGAACTGCCATTGACATCTAAAGTCCCAACCATGCTGTTTTCCTCCACACTCCAGCAATCAGGACATCCAGCAAACCCATAAAAAACCAAACTAATAGCATGAATATTCAGTGACCTAGAATACTAATTATTGTCATGAATATTAATGTGATCGGACTTGCTTTTTCCTCTTCTCTTTCTCTCTGGCTCTTTTTTTTTTCCTTTTTTTTTTTTTTCCACTCAGCCGGCTCTAAAGATGGACCATAATGAGAGCATTTAAGAGAGAGAGCGCTCTCCGCCGTGACAGGGACCGGGGTAATAAGGAGAGCTTGATTAACGTGGTGCACTTGGGGGAGAGATGAGAAGATTCACGTGGGCCTGTTGTGGGGGAGGCAATGAGGCACCGGCGGCTGTGTTGCTGCTCCCTCAGATTAATGAGGCCTAAGAGTGCATTAGGAACAGTGACAAAGGTTTGATCTAATGGGCTCAGTCATTTTTCCTTTGAGTGACAGACGCACAGAAGTAATTGGCTGTGCAGAATGGCAGCTCATTGGCAGTACTTAAGGATACATTATCCCCGTTGTGTGGCCCGCAGAGGCTGTTTATCAAAACTGCTCACACTGCAGACATGCATTCACTTAGCTGCTGTTACAGTGGCAATAGCTATATAAAAAAAATATATATATATTCGTCTCGCATCCGGATCTATTGTCTCTTTTTCAAAAATAAAGTTTCTTTGTTCCATTTTCTTAAGTCTGGAGGATATCTGAATCCCAGCAGTTGTCCCTCCCCATCCTGAAGAGGCTCTGGTTGCAGCTTGCAGAGTTTGGGGAGGTTTGTAGGCTCATGGAAAGCTCCCAAAGTTCAGTTAATCTCACCCGCTTTCAGTGGAGATCCAGCATGCAGGTAAGACACCCCCCTCCCGCCCCCTTTCCAATTTCATTATTAATAACATCCACAGACAGTCAAAGGGATTAGGAAGCATTTTACATCTTTTGCCTCAGGCACCTAGACATGCTTTGCTTTACAGGCAACATAATACCTCAGACTTATTTGATTTTGCGCTGTTATTTTTTTGCAAAGTTAAATTCACAGTTGTTAAGAGGATTCACAACCAAATAACAGCAATATGAAGTAGAGCGTTTCCCGCTGTAAAATGATCACCTCTGGGTCTTAAAGATGCAGTCTTAACAAGCAGG
Organism: Apaloderma vittatum; assembly: GCF_000703405.1. NCBI lineage: Eukaryota > Metazoa > Chordata > Aves > Trogoniformes > Trogonidae > Apaloderma > Apaloderma vittatum. The sequence continues at coordinate 24,701 of NW_009692656.1, forward strand.
TAATCTCAGTCCAGACTTGCCTAGAAAGCGAAGCATACCTTATTTATTGCTTTTATTTTTAAAAACTACTGAAAAACTAGTAATATGCCTGCTGGGGAAAGAAAGCACGCTTTCAGCCCAGCAGAAGAAATAGTCTGGAATCTTGAGCAGAAGCCCTTGGTGAAGATCTTTGGCTTAACGTTCTTGTAGAAGAGATGTCTCCTCTGATGACTTAATTTTCCTCCACGCTTGCTGTGTTGGTTTGGCATGCTCTGAGAATAATAGCTTTTCTCGTTATACTCCCAGCACCGTGTCCTTCACTGCCAGGATATTTCTTGGCATTGCCTTGTTCATTCATTAGTATTGACCCTTCTCGTTTTGCATGCTGCTAATCAAGCCCTGTTCGCAGAGGCTGCCCTGCCAGGCTGCGGGATGGAAGGTCTTCCTCTCTTAATAGCTGCTGATCCTCAGGAATTTTGTTCAATAAATAAATGCTTCTGAAAAAAATAAGTAAAACCCACAAGCAAGTTGTCTGCTACAGTATTGAAAATGATTGTCAGTATACTGAAGGAGAGTTTCAGTGCTGGAACCAGCATGTTTTGGAGAGATGCTGTTGTCTCACTCTTTTTCTCGTTCCATGTATTAACCCCACTTAAGAACCTGATTATGGAAGTCATAGCTCTCCAGCCCTGGTCCCACAACTGATTTTCCTGAGAATGTGGCCAGACAGTGCTCTGACAGCCGGCCATGCCTTCCTTTCTGAGGGGGATTCGCTCTACTCGGTCAGAAAGTCCAGGAGGTGTAAGTTGCAGTTTTCCCAGATTTCGATGCTGGCCGTATCTCCAGAGTTGGCGAGGGAAGGAGGATGCATCTGTAAAAGATGGATGCGGAGATCTGAGGCAGCAAACTGAGGAAGCCCAGAGGAGCCAGCCCCAAGTTTTCCTCAGCTAAAGCAGGAGTTGTCCCAACGTTTATTTTTACAGGCATAGCAGAAGGCATAAAGCGATACAGCTTGCATGGTCACTGCTTCTTAGGAAAGGTTTGTCCACTGGAAAGATCTGTGCACAGCTCTCCGAATTAACTGATGAACATAATGCAGAATTGAGGAAAGGGTAAGGGAATGCTCTTCATCTTTTTGCAGCGAGCAAAGTGGCTTCTTTCACTTTTCCTTTTGCACCCTAATGCCTGAAGAAGCTTCAGGGAGCAGTGTTGGGTATGGGTTTTGAGAGTGTGACCAACAGCCAGTCTAATCTACTTGACAGTGCCTTTTACTGAATTAGAGGACGTTTCAAAAATAGACAGTATTCCTGCAACATAAATTGACCCAACATGATTTGAAACAATTAACCCTCTGATATCAAGAGTCAGGATTTCCTGACCCACAGCTCTAATGTATTTTTCATTAGTTCTAACAGCTGGTGTGCGTAGCCCTCTGGCCTTAAGAGGTTTATTTCTTTTTTTGGAAGAGAAACTCGTCGTGAACATGAAGAGCATAACACAAATAAAACATGGCCATGGTGAAATCATAGCAGTAGGCTGTAGTTCATCTCATTCAGTCTTCCTGTGCTGCCGCTCTCGGCGAGTCTCATACGCATGGAAAAATATAGTTCTGCTTCACGACTCTCGGAATATCTGCTTGTCTCATAAATTCAAGAGCGTATTAGTCGCACTCCTGAATGTAACTTCTTGTACTAAGTGATTTGTTTGGGAGAGATCACAAGTGTGTCTGCAGCAGGAAATGGAGACCACCTTCATGTATTTAAGTCACTTGTATCCCACTTTTTCAGGTATAGTTGTGTATTGTGTTCATTCTGCATTTGTAATTAGTGGGTGGCATCGCTGATGAAGGCTTAGGTTTAAGTGATGTTTCTATTCAAATAACCTGTGCTGCCCGGTTACGATTCACAATATTATTTGTGTTAAGTTAAAATACAGCAAAAAAGAAATTGGTAAAATGTTGTCCACCATACTATTCTGTTACAAGAGCAACAGAACAAAAACCCTGAATGCTTTTTTCTCGATTGGGCAGGTTACTGCAAATATGCAAGATAACGTTTATGTCAAACTTCATTGCGTGTTTATTAAAATTTTTATAATATGCAGGGTTTTTATCTTTGGAGGGCTTTACTGGCTAGATGTGCATGTGGCATCTTCTGCAGTCCTGTGTTTGTAAAAATCTTTGTAATTTTCATAATATTCCTCAGTGTTGTAATCTGATGTTGCACTGATGGTCTCTTGTTTTGGAAACCTGAAACTGTAGGAAGAGCCGAAACAAGTCCCCTCCGTGCACAGCGTATTGAGCCACATTCTGCCCCCACTGTGTGCGTTTCCATTGGCCTCTTAATACGTGTGTGCGTACGTACACACAGGCGTGCACGCCTCTGCTTAATTCCTCTTACACCGGGTCTCTCATCTTTATTTCATCTTGGTGGCTATTTACACTGAGTAGATGGATATATAAATTGGGCTTTGTGTGAGCACAGTCACTTTCCTCAGAGGCTCTTCTGCTGAGCGTTGACCAAACCTGAAAATTACCTTGAATGTTAATTTGGATGGGTTTTGTAGAGCTTAATTGTTTGAACATTTTCTAAGTGTGATCATAACAGAGTATTTTATAATATCAGAAAAGACAGTTTTAATAAAGCTGTCTGGAGCTAGAAAGAGGAACTCTTCCTTTGATGCTCCTTTGGTAGATGAAAACATTTTTGTTCAATAGGAGACCAGCATCTTTTTTTTTTTGCTCGTTTGAGACCAGTTCTGGCAACATACTGATAGTCATTCAAATATAAATGCCATCTTCACTTTGAAATGCAAATTGTTTAAAGAAAAATAGCATATGGTAGAGGTAAGTACCTTTTCAAATCAGCTCTCACACTTTAGGGATGTGAGTACAGCTCAAATTATTCTTTGGCAAGAATCTGGAGCCTTTGACACATTGAAGCTTGAACTAATCAGGGCTTCCCTGTAAGCATATACACATATCCATATCAAGGAAACAGTGCTGAGAATACATGGATTAGCATGGTAATTTAACTGCCCCCTGCTAATCAACTTAAGTGACCAGCTGATGCGTATATGATGTATTTGAAGAGGTGCTCTTTCACATCTCCAGAAATGGCCAGGTAGTTGGCCGTGGGTTTCATGTTAATGTCAAGATAGGTATCTGTGTGTCTCATGTGGGCAGGTGTGTATAGGTGTGGGCGTACACGGCGCAGGTTGAGGGGACAACAGACACAGAATTCATCAAGGCATTGCTTGCAAGAGCTTGATGTAAAGGCTTCGTGTGCACGAGTATTGCTGCCCTTCTCTTTTTAACTGTCTCGTCTGCTGAGAGACTGAGGTGATTTCTGCTGTTGAGGCTTTATCCTTGAGCGAAAATAAAGGGCAGTTGCTTTGTGGAGATCTGGACTGGGGCTTGTGCATTGTACACGAGGAAAACCATAGGACTGATTTGTAGAAGCTTTGTGCAGCTCACAAAGTGTTCAAGAACAGCAGTTGACTTCCAGTAGTCCTTGTTTTGGTGTGACAGCATTAGTGCCTACTGGGGTGGTGGAATTCGTGTCCTGGGCATGCTGCAATTAGCCTGAGAAGTGGAAAAAATAGCAATAAATTGGGAAATAATGATTTTTAAATAAGATTATAAGTAGCAGGTTTGTGCTAGAGCTGAAAGCATTTGCGAAAGGGAGAGGCAAGGGCACACCCAGTTTTCTGTAGTACAGCCCTTCCGATACTTACCCTTGGATTCTGGCTCGCATAGTCTGATATATCTCGAAAACCTTACAGCACACGAACAAAGTGGAATTTACCCTTGTATAAATGTTACTGCACTGGTTGCAGGTAGCAGGGTTATCAGACTATGGCAGTAGAAAAAACCGAGCTGAGTCGGGTTGCATCACTGCTCACTGAAGTATTACATGATGGAGCTTGGCACCTGTTTTTGCTAGCAGCCCATACCTTTCAGAAATGTTAAGTGAAGGAAAAATTCCTGCTTGGTTTGAACAATAAGTCACTTCCTCAACAGGTTAATGTCATAACGTGGGGTGTGGCATTTCATAAGATGGCATTAAGATGAAAGTAAAGCTTTTGGTACTGACGTGATGATGTAAAAGTCTTAATGCTATCTTTTTAAGGTTTTGCTTTTGCATCACAGTTAGAAAGTGAATGGAGGCTTCTCTTCAAAAAGTTCACTGGAAGGAGGTATTTCTTTTGGGAGACCTTAAAACATACGTACTGTCAGCAGGTGTTTCCATTTTCTATTGCGACTTTAAGATATTCAGCTATAATTTGATCCTCTGTTTTGTGCCTTCGTTTCTACAGACCTGATTTCTTTGCTGAGTGTTTCTTTAGAAGATGTCTTGAGAAGGTGCTAAAATACCAACATTAGAAGGTTGCTCTCAGTTGATGGGTTCAAGCACGCAGTGTCCTGAAGAGGACTGGTTGTTGGAGGCATAAATTTTTTCAGCAGTTTGGCAGATGATGCTCTGATTATAGAATTCTTTTTGGACAAAAGAACTGCCCAGGGAAGGTGATAAGAGAGGAATTACATGCCAGTATCTAAGGCACTGCCTTGGGAGGTCCCACCATGGTTCCAGAATCCACCTTAGACCTTCCATAATTGAACGAATCAGTTTTTCCGTACGTATTTCGTGTCTACAGACTAGAGATTGCCAAATGGAAGTTTTTGAGGCTGAGTAAGTACATTCAAGACTCAGGTGGACAGATACTGTAGTGATGGATCTGTGTTAAGGTGAGATTTAGTCTTGGGAAAGGGGAGGAGAGAAAGGGACAATTATGCCAACTCTAATAAACACAAAGTAGTTCACTAAGCTCTGCTGTCTTCCCAAAAGCTGCTCTGGGAAAAGACATAATGATAGAACTGGGAGTCAGGAGATCTGGGTTTTATTTTCAAGTCTGGCACAATCTTCCTTTGTGGCCCTGGGTCATTTAACCTCTGAAAAATGGGGGAAATGATAGCAGATAATTAACAACCTCACAGGAGCATTGAAAATTAATTCATTAATTTTTCTGAACTCATCAGTAGAAGGTGCAATGGAAATGCAAAGTGTTAGGGTATTTTATAAAATTGTATCTGTTTCTTTCCCTTTGCATATGTTTTTTAAAGAGCGTTCTTAAATCCATAGAAGACCTGTGAGGTACCTTTTGAGAGCCTGCCACAAGGAATGAAACTAGCATAATAAAATCTTTGTATTGTTGTTGTATGCAAGTCCTGTGCTATAAATGGAGTAAAACGTGCTCAGAAACCAAAACTGCAGTGCAGACTTTGGCCTGTACCAAGTTGTGAGTAAGACCATCAAAAATCTGAGTTTCTGGAAAGGTTTTAATTGTTTCAACTCTGAAATTTATTCAACCAGATCACACTTCTCCTGTTCTATGGTGAGAAACCTGTCCCTGTTGCTCCCCTTCATGCACACCTTTCAGCGTTTTATTGTCGTAGACCTCACTGATTATGAAAATACTAAGTTTTTTTCTCATACTTATTGGATAAGGCTATTCTTTGTATCTCGCCTTTTGAGTAGTAGGTGTTCAGTCAGAATTGTGATGGGCATATTGCTGCAGGATGAGACATGGGAATAATTTTTGCAGTCATTGCCTCTTACCGTGTGCCTTTATGTCATGATACTGTTTTAAAATTAAAAATCTGAGAAAGTTGGTTTTGCTTGGTCTCACAATGCGAGTAGTTATCGGCTCCCCGTTAGTGTGTTCTTGGCTTCATCTGAGGGATGTGCTTGTGTGGAATATTACTTAGAGGTAGATTGTTTGAAACTCTTTGAGTTGGCTTAGTTGTCTCCTCTCAGTTGCTTGTGTAAACAGTGGTTTTCAGGAAAAAATTTATTTTCCCGGCACAGTCTGTCTTTCATGACCTGAAACAAGTGGAGAACCTATACAAAGTGTGACTGGTAGCACGATTGTAGAAGGTTGTGTTTTCCAGAAAAGGAATGAATGCAGTGAAATCTTAAAAATTCAGGCTCTTTTGTCAGAAGTTCCTAGCTGGATTTGAGTGGGCTGCTGAAATCTGTGGTGCCCCAAGCTGGTCACAGACCAGTTGTCTTCGGAGTTTTAGGGAGGACCACGTTGGTTTTTGTGTTGGTTAAGTAATCCCGTTTTCTGCTCTGTTAAGATGCACCCATCCGTCTCGATGCAAACCAATTTTGTCTTCTCTATTGACACGATTTGTTTTCCATTTATGTCTAGGGAACGTGACTACTAGCACATCTGTGTCTCAGATGGCAAGTGGGATCAGTCTAGTCTCCTTCAACAGCCGCCCGGACGGTATGCATCAGCGCTCTTACTCGGTCTCCAGTGCAGATCAGTGGAGTGAGGCAACAGTCATTGCAAACTCTGGCATTAGCAGTGGTAAGAAACCTGGAGCTGGGGTGGGTTATCTGCTTTGGGGTGAAAGGGGGAATTTGGTGGTTTGCTTTTTTAAAAATAAAAATAAAATAAAATACAACCCGATGGCATCCGCCCAGATGCCATGTTGGAAGCCAGACTTCTGTCATCTGAGAGAAAAAGGAGAAATTAGATAGAGATCAATGCCGCACTTTTTCAGCAGGAAAAAACAATATTGCTTAATTTTAATTTCAGGTACGTAACGTAGGTTTCTCACTTGATATTCTTATTTCTTTACTCCATGTGTTGGATATTAGGAGTAAATTACCCTCCAGATCTTTTCATCGGCGTGTCCTTTCTCAGCTGTGCTCTTGCTTTAATGTGTGCACACTACTGGCATGGTCGTAGCGTTTCCTCTGTGGAGCATTTGACAGTACTAAAAGGAGCAAACACTATTCCAGATGGTGTTTTGCAGTGATTAGATTGTAACTGTGAGACAGGGGTTGTTGTTTTGAAGGGGTATACATGATATTTAGTAACAAAATGGTGCATCAAGCCTCGGTGGGGTGCCTGCACAAGACAAGAGATACGATGCCCATCACTTAGAGCTGACCGGCTGCTGACGCAAACGAGAGCATCCCTGGAGCAGCCGTGGTGGGTGGGCTGGGACTCGGGTGTTTCTGTTGTGCTGCGCTGTGGAGGTGGTTCATACCAGTGAAACACGCATGTCCAAGAGCATGGAATTTGATGGATGGCTGGAGAAACCGAGGTGTGTGGAACAGCGGGGAAAAGGAGATGAGTGTGTGAAAGAAGAAGGAACTGAGCATATGGATAATGGGGAGAAATGTGAATTAGACAGAAGAAGGGGGGAAGAAAAAGCTGGTTTTGGTGGCTGCCTCTAAACCAGTAAGGTTTATAGAGTATGAAAACTATTTCACATGTCCCATGTATATATATGTGTCTGTGTGGCTCTCTCTCTCTATATATATATGTATATATCTTTATAAAGTTTGAATCTGAGTAATAGCCCTGATACTGTCTCTGGGTTTTTAGGCAGCTTTGGACAGCTTTTCAGTGCCACCTTATGAGTATGGAGGGTTTAAAATCACAGTCACCCTGGCCCTGAGTGGAATTAGCTCTCTAGTTCATAGTTGCCAAAGCACATGTGTTTCTGGAGCTCTAAGCTTGTGGGCAGTATTTTCAGGAGCGTGATATTTGCATTAAAACTGTACAGATTTTGACCAAGACTTTTCTAAAGCCAGCACCCTTTATTTCAGCCTCTGTGATGGTCAGAGATCCTGCTAAGCAGTATGATAAAGTGGTTCAGCACTGTTCTCTTCTGTGTCCACCCAGCTCACCCCTTCTTTTGGACAATGGTTGGTCTTTCAGGGCAGCCAACATTTCCCTTCACGGATTCCTTTAGACTAAATGGGTTTCACAGTTAAAGCTATATATTTTTCTCTCTTTTTCCTGAGCTGCTTCATCATTTGAATCCACCCCAATTCTGCTTCCCTTTTAAAAGGTTATACCAAAGTTTTGGCTTTTTGCACCCTTCTTTTATGCTGTAGCTTTTCAAAGAAAAGTTGGAGAATATTGTGTGTTTGCACTAGAAGGAAGGCAAGTGAAAGACAGGATATAGTCTGCGGTCCTTGGCACCTCCACGTCCTACGGATAGGTGAGCAAATTCTGTCCCCGTGCTCCTCAGTGCCAGATGCAACAGCTGAGGCTGTGGTAGACAAAAATCTTCAAAATGCAGAATTCAGTGAGTTCCTAAGAATGACGTGTCGTTATTTTGTTGAAAAGTAGAAATATAACCTAAGTTCCTAGCTTTTCCCTTCCCCTTTACGTCGTGTGGCTCTTTCTGGTTTTGAGATATTTTGCTGGACTTGTCTTTTGCTCCTGGTGCTGCTCTTCAGCTGGTTTTAAATTCTTGGTGATGGGAACCGTTTCTCATACACAAGCTCTGTGCTCCCAAGTATGTGCGGTACCTTTTCCTGACTTGACGTTCATATGTGATTACTTCTGGATCAAAAGAGACGACAGCTAGAATTATCTATGAAATATCTATTTTTAAAATGCAGATGACTGGTGGGTACTTATGAATAAGCCTGATTTGAATAATTTCTTGCAAAGGTTCCTGTTTAAAAAAAAAAGTTTTTTCATAAATATGTATGATAAATTGGACTAGCAGTGAGTTTTAGGCAACTAAAGGTCAGCAAAAACAGAAGTATTGTGATAAAACTGCTACAAGAATAATTCACTGCTGTCAGTGTTTCATCTTTCAGTAAGCTCATAGATGTGTCCTTTATGTTGGCAAGTTGATGCATGAAAAACCCTTTTTAATTTCAGGGGGTTTTTTCCTCCATTAGAAGATTTTGAATTTTAGTCATAAAAAGATAATACTGTGAAAGCAGCAGGTACGGCGAGAAGCTAAGCATCTTTTGGAATTCAAATGCCAATGTACTGGAGAATATGCCTGCTTATTGTCACATGGTTTTATTGTAGACAAAATAACATATTGGGATTCAATTTTTCTCTGCACCTTTTTTTTCCACATTAAATTAATACTTTGTGTGGCTTCGAAGAACTTTTCAAAGTCTTCCGAACCAGACCTTTGGTTTCCTGGGGCTTCTGTCTTTCAAGCAGCTGTGAACATCTCCTAATTAGATAAATTACTTTGTAGTGGGCAGAGCCACAAAACAGGAGGTGCTGGTTAAATTAAAGGGGAAAAATAGAAAAATCCATTCTCTGAAATGGAATGCCCCACTGCTTTATGACTATTACTGTTGTAAGGTTTTACATTTAAGTACCTGAGGTTTAAAATTAAATGTCTAATATAATTTGGCACTGGTAACATGAAGCCTGTGACTGCCCTCAGAGAAAATCTAGACAGCTTAGTTCAGTGTTTCAAATTGCTGTCTGCTTGATAGTGAGCGGATCGTGCGACTGGCTCACTATTTAGCTAAATACCACCTGCTGTTCAGCATAATTTTAAATGCAGTAACATATTTGCCTTAAAAACTGAGAAATTTAAAAAGACTGTTCCAGCAGCACATGAAAAATTAATTCTTTTTACATTTTTTTCTTACTCTTGTAAGTACTTGACAGAAGTAATTTTAGCAGCGAGAGAGAATAAAAACTGGGGGCAGTAAATCCCTGTCCGGGAACCTCTTGTGTAGATTCTTTATGGACCCAGAATTGATCTACATGTCAGATCCTGATGTAGTTTAAACTGTTTATCACCCTAATGGCGGTAGAGAGACCATGAGCATCAACTTATAATCCTCCATGAAAGAAATTGGTGTTTGCAGTCAATGAAGGAGCAGCTTAGCTTTATTGATAGATTTAGAACAATTACTGCTGCTGCAACTATTGGCCAAGAGGTTTTCCTGGATTGCATTGGAAGCCTGCGATTTTCTTTCCTTTGATAAATCTTTCTCTTGATGGATTTTTTTTTTTTTCACCCAGAATTTTCTGTAGTTGCTCACTGCTGGGGAGTAAGAGGGTTGTCTGGTCTCAGGGAAGCCATTTGTAACGTCTTTGGGTGCTGAAGTTTGGTTCAAGAATGTGCACCTACATGATTCCCCCTCTGCAAATTCATCTCTTGTTTTATTTCATACATTCTTTCTGTTCTGCAAATTTTCTTAGCTAGGAAAAGCAAGACTGCTTTGAGGAATTGAGGAAATACTGCTATGAGGCATCTCGAACGAGTACACAATGCAATTTTTTCCGACAGGAAAGAGATGAATGCTAACTAGTGGTGTTGCTGCTGCTAATAAGAGATGGTGCTGTGGGTTCCACAGTCTTCACAATCTGAACTTGGTAGACAGGTCTTCAAACCTCAGCATCAGAGCTTTTTTTTCTGATGGAAGAAATGGCAGGGAGCTGTACTGCAAAAATTACGTTCATGAGACTTAACTCACAGAAGACTGAGGATGTTATTTCCTACGTGGGGATGAAGAAGTAGGTTGTTCGTTCTCTTTTGAAATGTCAGGTTTTGCAGTTTGGCTTCTAAGACTGTGTCCTGAGACTATCAGAGGGAAGAATTTATTCTTTAAAGTAACAATATGGAGCTCTTGTGAAACAGTGCTGCAAACAGTAGTTTGTATGGGACAGGGATTTCTTTCCTCTGGACTTGTAAATTGTCATTTGAATTCTAGCATGATATAAAATCCTGCAGTAAATCAAATATCTGTTTAAATATCATCCACTTAGGCTTTATCACTGTACAATTGCTTGTACGGGCCATTTCATCTCGGCTGTAATTTATATAAGTTGTAATACTTGGTGTCTTTTGAGTTTCTAACAGTTTGGTGTTAGGGTTTATTAATGGAAAATTGAGTTCTCACTGTGCCACAGGGTATGAGAGGTCACTGGAGTGCTTATATTAATGCAGACCTTACAAACTTGCCTTCCTTTTCCGATCGTAAGCACTCTGAGTGATAAAATGATGGAGTCTTTGGCTATATGTTGAAAGGAGAAAATGGTTCAACTTGCTTCTGACAGTCATAAGACTTTCATTTCAAAAGTGAACCAAAAAGCATTATTTGGACTTGTTGGAATTCAATATTCAAGTTCTTGACTAGGATAAATTCTATCACTTCAAATAGATTTACAGAATTGCAGAACTGTTTCTGTTAAGTGCATATACATGCTTTAGGTTGGAAGAGGTTTTTTTTTCTTCAAAGAAGGAAATTGTTACTGAAAAGCAAATATAAAGTAATTTTCTCCTTTTTTCTAGTTGCTCTGAAGCTAGTCTTGGGTTTCCTGCAGTTCCTGATACTTAATATTGGAAAAATCACCATGTTTGAGACAGTGTCTGTTCAAGTAATTTAGGTTGTCTTTAAGAATAGGAAGGAAAAGGAATGTTCTTGTACTTTTCATACCCTTTTGTGATCAACAGACAAATCACTTCTGGCAAATACTTCCAGAGGGAAACTTTGACACTTCAGCAGGGTAAAACTCTGATAACAACAACTTATCATTGTATTTGCTTTCTAAACAGCCTAACATACTTTGAGGAAACTTGAGTTATAAAGTATTAGGTTTTAGCCATTTCTGGAAAACTATCCCCTATCAGCATAAGGTTGCACACTCGAAAACTTGCAGTATTAAAATTCAGTTGACATCCTTGACAAGCTCTTACCTGAAATACCCCAGTCAACCAGAAATATTAAGAAATTCTATGCAGCAATGTCCTAGGTAGCTGGACTCACACCAGTGTGGAGTCTGTGCCTTTACTCAGTCAAGAAAAGGAACAGGTAACTGATATTTTCTCAGAATTGCTGTAGCGCCTTACTTCTGGCTGATAACACATGGCAAGAATTATCCTGCGGGACTTCAAATTTCAGATTGATTTTAGTTTTTCTGGGGACATGCAGTTTTGCAACCTGTGATTCTCAAAAATGATGTAGACATGCAGGGTGGAGTGATTGCTGTGCGTGGGGTCACAGAGAAGTTCCTTATAATAATAATAAAAAGGTCTGGAACTTCATTCTTGATTTCAAAGCAAATTGTGAATTGCTGCTCCTCTTTCTTGAGAAAGAGAGCAGGAATACGCTTGTTGTATTTTCACAATTAATGAAATTTGCCAAGCTGCCCGAGCAATCTGCCAACAGCACGTCATTTAGACTGCGATTTCAGCAGTTTTGCTTGTGCAAATTTCGTTGTCTCTGAGCGTTCCATATCTCCTTGTGGATCCTCATCATAAGATATGTGAGGGAGAGGTCTTGATGCTCTCGTGGAAACCAGACATTTGCAGCCAGATGTTCTGCTGTATCGTTCTCATAGTTGTGTCATTCGTCATTTTTCAGTTGCAGCATGATGAAGGGGAGGGTACCAAAGGCTGCCTGATATTTAAATAAGGCCCTACAAGTGGTGGTGCTGCATAGTGCTTTCTAGAACATTTTAAAGCAGGAGGAAGCCATATAATTTCACTGCTTGGCTAGAAAGTGTTGATCAGCAAAGAAATCTAATTGTTGTCTGAAAACTCGAGCATTATTCAGGAATGCATGTTGTTTCCTGAGCCCTACCTGAGCCTGAAGGCAGATGGAGAGAGGAAGCGTGATGTTTCCAAGATGTGGGCAGATGCCCTGTTTGTCTTCTCACTGAGCTTTCCCCTCGAAAATGGTGTCGGTGTAAGGATGAGCTCTTTGAAAAGGGTTTCAGAGCATTAAACTAAATGATGCTTTCTGCCAGTGGTTTTTTAGAAATGTGTTAGCATCTGCTTTTCTTGTTTAAGATCCTCTTTTTTTGCTCTCTCCCTCCCCTTGATTAAAATATAAGAATTATTGCATTCAGCAATTAAATCCTGTTCCAAAATAGTAAGAAATGTGAGCTTTCATCTTCAGATAATTTGACATTGGCAACCTCATGTTCATCTTAATCTTGTTCACAGCCTGAAGTGTCAAATGTCTGTCAGTAAATTGTTTATGTGACTAAATTAACTTTTTGAGTGGAACTATAAAGCTTTGTTTTTTCCCAACATTTACTTATGGATACTTAAATGCATTTTTTGCTGTTAGTTTCAAACAGGAAAGTGTATGGCATGTTCTTTATAACAGGGAAAAAAGATATTTTTTTTTCTGCTTAATTTGACTTGATTGTCTGTCAGTGTTCAACAAATCGGTGCTTTTTCTGCCTGTAGCTGGGTTCAGTTATCACACTTTCTCCATTTGTCCCAGCTCATGAGAAAAAAAAACAAACCTCAAACCAAAGCACTTTATTTTTATTATGGAGCATAAACTTCAGGCTGACAGGATAGTGGAAATGTTCTCTTTATTGGGTCTTCAAGCTCGTATCTGGGAGACGCTCTCCATTCCTGACCTTTCTGGCGCAGGGTTAGTGTGTTGCAGGGCACTGCTCCTGGTATTTGACCACCATCGAAAGCCAGTACTTCTCACGTAAGGAAGGTGGGTACCCAGCACTGGTGTCACCAGAGGCAGGGGGCACTTGTAACTTCAGGTTGTGTTTTAAAGTAGTTATCTTATCTTGATATCCTCTATCTATCTATCTGGCTATCTATCTAATCTTCATGGCTGTCTCCTTGTATAACTTCAGCTGCAAGCTGGTTCTGTAGCTGGGATGCTTGACGTTTGACAGATGCAGCACTTAGAAGTCTGTAAAATATATTCTGTTCTCCATTTCTCTATTAGTGTCTGTCAGAATGGAAGGGTTAATATTCAAGGTGATTGCACCCCGGTACAAAGTGAATTCTTCATCAGGGAGGCCATCCTGTAATCTCATTTGTCTAAAAAGATGGTTTAAGCATTCAAAGATTTTTCTTTTTTTTTATGTTTGTAGTTCGAGTTTACTTTAATCTTAAACGTTTGCACTTTGGAATGGATTTTGCTGTGATGTTTCTTCACAGGTCAGTCACCAGATAGATTGAGATAGAGGATTCGCTGTGATTGTTTTTCCCAGTATCTCAGAAATAAATGTGACCTGTGGTCTTAGACTGCTTAAATAGTGGCCGACACGTCGACACATTGGCTGCGTTCAGCAGCAGCAGAACTGGCTGTTCAAAGCTGAAGAGCTGCATTTGATGAGAGGATGCCTGTATGCATTCAGGAGTGATGTGTCTCCATAAAGTATGATTGTGAGGAAGTAAATACACGAGCCTGATTCGCACAATATCCCACAGGAGTTTATGAACTTTGAAAAATAAAATCATGTGTACAGAGAATAATAAAAATTGAGAGCCACATTCTCAAGTAAACGTACAGGAAAGACGAGCAGGAGCAAAATGTGACACTTTATAAAATAAAAGGGCTTAAAAATTTCTTAAGCCCAATACACTCCATATGTAAGGACCTTATAAGGAGGTCTTATCATCATAGAATCATATGATGATAAGACCTCCTTATAAGGTCCTTAAATATGGAATGTGTTGGGCTTATGGAGGGAAATAAGTAACCTTCTCAAATCAGTGCACTTTTATTTCTCTTTATTTTTAATGTAAATTATAATGATCTATATTTATTTAATAATAAAAATTCTAAGTTTAGATGAAGTTTGGTAATGTTTTAAACACAAAGTTGAGAAAGTAGAGAGTGTGCTACCATTGAAGTAATTCCCCATTTCAGAATTTCTTCTTTTTATGTCCATACTTTGGAAGTTCAGATGGGTACTTCTAATAATTCGATTTCTTGTTTAATGAGTGTCCAGAAGGACACTGCTCTGTTTTGCCAGGACCTGGACAAAGTGTGTGTGCAAGAAACACACACGATGCTTTTATTTCTTCTCCAACTTAATGAAGCTTCTGTTCCAATTAACATGAGAGCAGTTGTCTCATCAAGCATGTCTGTTTGCAGGCTCAGTTTCTTTCCCATCCAGATCACAGAGCGTGGGGCGCAGGGATGTTGTGTATCCGTTACCTATGGAATCCAACACTTCAAAGCTTCTTCACAGCGTACACAGTTCAAGGAGTGAAAGAAGCCTCTGTGTTAAATCCGATACACAACTCCTTCACAACCTGCTGATTGTTGGGGGACAGCTGAAGCGCAGAGACCCGGCCTTCCTGGGGCTGGAAGAGCATCTCCTTTCAAGTCTCTGGGCCCTTCATATGTTACAGTTGATCTCATCCCTTAATTCAGCGGTGGCGTGTGCCACCCACGGTCCAGGTCGATGAGGAGGATCCGGTTTACAGGTTGCTCTAAGCGAGTGGCTTTTCTGATGCGTGGGTTTTGCAAGAGCAAATGAAGGGCCCTGACTTGAGTTAGCTAAACTAAACTCTCAAAAGAGCTGCTAAGAGCAAGCAAGAATGGTTGATTAAATTTAAAATAAATGAATAAAAGTTTGTCAATGACAATTACGTCCTCTGCTGCCTACAAAAAGCAGCAAAGATGCAGCTTTACGTTAAGAGCTTTATTTTTCAGCTATAGGTTTCAGCAGTAAGATGATGTTTGCACTTGCCTTTGATTATCTTTGCTGCTACTTCCATCATTTCTTTTCCTTTCTGATGCTGGTGCTCGTGGCATATGTTAGCAGGAAAGCCGCAGCTTTTTCCTACCTAGCATGATGCAATTAACTGCCTATTTGGTATATAGCAGTTATTCAACTTTAATTGGAAAATGTTAATAGTGAAAGTCTCTTGATTTTTTCCAAAACACTGCTATTAGAGCTTGTCACTGAAGTCCTGTGGACTGACAGTGGAGAGTTTCCTAACCTCTTCTCAATTACCAGCGAGTGGGTTTGATGCTTGAAGTTATCCACAGGTTATACAGACTGAAGGTTAAAGTACAGGAGTAGAGACAAGAGATGTGGCTCTCTTTCTGGCTCAGAGCATGTCTTTGAAGAGTCAGTTCTTTTTTTCTGTCTTATTTTGCCTATCTTTAAGTACAAGGTAAATATTTTAGCAGGAAATGGTTCAGTAGGGCATACATTCATTATTTTGCTGATCTTGAGATACAAGGTAAATATTTTAGCAGGAAACGGTTCAGTAAGGCGTACATTCATTATTTTCCAAGTGCCTTGAAACCTCAAGGCTCTATTTCGAAGCAAAATCTTGTTAAATGAGGGGGTTTGCAATTAGAAGACAATGCTGATTGTTAGATAAGGGCGGAGCTCTGACCCTCTCTGTGTAATTAGGTGAATTTATTATGCACATCATTTTGACGAAGGATACAAAATAGGATTTGTCACGCAGTGTTGTACGTACTTGATCATGATATAGCTTGCTCACTCAAGATGCGTTATTTTAAATGGCACTCCAAGTGTTTATTCTACTGCAAATCACCGTTAACTTGGGGTGGTCTTGAAGGATTCTCTAGGTCCAGCGTGCCACAGTTGGTAACTATTACTTAGGGTGTCCTGTTATCTATCTGGTGTCAAAATGTCAAACAGACTGACCAACACATGACCTAGAATTGAACCAGGAGACACTTCCCTGAAACCACTGCACAGCTGTACGGTTTGTCCTCAGAAGGACCGTTCGTCATCTTTCTCCCCCATGGAGTGGCTAAGAACTAGCTACCTGAAACTAATCCCCATAACTAGCTGCCTTCTGCAACATTCCTGATCTATTCGCTTTGTATGAAGTTGATGACTGGGAGAAGCAATGCCCAGAGCATCATACACCCAGTTTTTAGCAATCCAGGGTGACACCGTGTAAGAGCATCTTCTCGGCAGATCTGATGCTGCCCAGTGAAAACGTTACACTTGAAGAATTAAAGACATTCCTTATGCATCTAGACTAGATCTGTTCAGCGGGAGCCGTAAAGTTAGTTTGCCTTGGGTTGTGGTGGCATCTTATGACATCTGAGACTTGCATCTCTTTCCAGTTTGTTGTCCTTATGTATTCAAACAACTTGTCATGCTTGATCTTTCTGCAGGGCATATTGAGCACACAGTACAAAGGAGGCACAGGCGAAGATGCATCTGTGCAATGGGCGATGAGATAAATTAGCAAACTATGTTAACCCAGGGAGTAGTTTATAATATCTTTGCCCGTGACCTAAGCCTGCTGTAGGCAAGATGTGTGGAGGGGAGGAATTAGCATCTCTTTCCCGCTTTACGTTCTGAGGCTTGCAGGTCCTCTGAAACGCAGTTAGTCTTTACTTCGCTTGTCAGTGCAAGAGGGTCACTTAGGAATAGATGTTTGCTCTCCTCATGTCAGATGGTAAATTTCTTCCGTGATCCGAGGAGTTTCCTCCATAAGATGGCTTTGAAAGGGAGTTAAGAGCATACAGTTGCTTCTTGCTAGCAATACTTGGTTTTCTAGCGTGGAGGATGGTGTTTTGCTAGCACTCTAATATTTTACTCCTTGGGAGGGAAAATGTAGCGAGCAATGTATTTCTGTGGGATGTTTTTAAATGATGTCTTGCGTTTTTGCTTTTGTGCTTCCTTCCCGATGGCTAGACATCGCATGTTAGTAGAAAACAAGCTAGAGGTAATTTTGCCTTTCCTTTAGATAAGGGAAATTGTAGCAAGGGTCTGGCTGCTGAAAGCATTGAAGCCGGACGGTACGATTTCTGTGCCTTACCATCAGGAGACTGACTTTCCCTCGCAAGCCGGTGGATGATGTCCCTCGCTTGTCACGAAGTGGCTTATTAGGCTGCCAGGTGGAAACAGTCCTCTCACGCCAAACATGCCTTCAGGTCTGCTGTGCTTGAGGCGTGTTGCCACGTATCAAAAGCCAGACCCTCCAAAAGCAGGGAGATCCTTTTTTTTTTGTCAAGAAGGAAGCTTTGTTTTTCTTATTTAATTGAAATTGCTATTAGAGGGAAGGAGGCAGTAACTTGGGCATTCAGTGGGGCTTTCTGTACATGACAGGGTAGCTTTGTGATTTACAGGCTCTAGGCACAAGGCTGGAAAAATGGTAGACGCTGTGGAAAGAGAATACTCCTGAGGCTCTTTCATCTCCATCCCCCAGTTCTGCTCAGAGTTTCCTTTTAATTTCACTCAGTGCAGCAGGTTAATTTAAGCCCTCCATAGCCTGAGCGTCCAAGCTGAATTCAGCTAAACGATGACCGGATGCACCTAATTCTTACCCAAGGTACGAGCTCTGTGTACTTTAAAAATATTTGTCTTTTTCCTCTTTTTCTGTAGGCTGTAATCTCACGCCACCCTTCTCCCTCACTTGTGAGCGTTTATTGTCATGCACAGAATTCTGCAAAGATGCAGTTTTGACAGGATTTTCATGCCAGTCCTCTACATCCGTGCCTGACTCCAGCCTTCTGCAGTCATTGTGCAGTTGCAGCATCCCTTTAACTTCGGTTTGAGGCAGAGGAGGAACATAAAGAACTTGATAGAACATTTATGGTAATAGCTGTAAAGGGAAGCTGTAGAGCATTGGATTTCACAGTCAGAAAAATCTCAGCTCAGGGAAATGGGTCTGAAATACAACTACAGATGGTTTTAGTCTATTGCTTCCCTGGTTTAAATAAAAGGATTGCTTCTTTTGCCTCTATTTAAAACACATGTGTAGAAGATGAAAGTGTCCAGCTATTTTTCTATTATTCAGTCCACCAGCTACCGACATCTTTGCCTTATTTCATTTCAACACTAGTGGCATAGCGAAAGTTCTGAAACACCCTCTTTGGATTCAGCCTTCCTTGGGTCGCGGCAAAGATAAAAAAATTGCTGTTGTTTTCGTCATCAGTGCTTTCTTTTTCCTCTTGAACCTGGTGCTATTAATTGTGTTGCTGCTTCTGCTCTTTAATTGATCCCATTCACCAGTCCCGCTTTTGTAATGTCTGACTTCTTGTCACTTTGACAAATCAAAACCTCAAATTAATCAATCTCCAGCCACTTGAGAATAAGGCTGCGTTGGGGAGCTGGGGTTGACAAAAAAGTCTAATTTCACTTTGAAAGCCTGTTGGAAAATTTTAACAAGAAGATGCAAGAAAAATGTAAACCAGATCAAGCTCAACTTTGGTCTCTGGAGAATAGCATCACCTGTTGAGTTTGTTTCAAGTTTTTGTAAATAGATGATTTGACAAAAATATGAAATAAATCAAAAGACACAGAGATAGAAGAGGTCAGAATATCCGTGTTTCCGCTGCAGATGGTTACACAGGAGAGAGACTTGTGTGCGTATGAGAGAGAATAGGAGCCGTGGGCCAAAGATGAAGCTCCTCTCGGATTTTTCTCTCTCAGCCTTTGTGCTGTGCTATTTCTGTACCTTATATGTTGCTTCTTTTCCTCATGCTTTTTGCACCCCCAGCCCTTTTACCCTGGCCTGGGGCACTAGTACCTGCTTATTGTCCCTCATTTTTTTCAGCTCCTTGATCGCTGTGCTGGTGTCTGCTGCAACTCTACTGTGCAGGCACTGCAGGTGGTGAGGGAAAAATGGCTTTAATCCGAATCTCGGACGCGCTCTAAGCGGGTGCTTGGGAGTTTGTGCTGTGCTGGGACACCAAGGAAGCGCAGGCTGGGTTTGACCTGAATTTCTTACCTTTTTCAACTTTAGGAGGGCTCTCGTGACAGACATACTTGAGATCTGTTTGTGGAGCGCGTGGCTTGCAAATAATAGAGCTGTAAAGGGATAAGAAGTGAGACTTGTGCAGAATGTTACCTTTTGCAGACAAGGTATAGTACTACGAGAAGATATCAGATATAAGTGTTTCAAACTGCAAATAAAGCGCACTACAACAGCACAGCCCTTGAGACTCTACCTAGAAGGATTGGTTGGTTTATTTTTTCATTTAATGTTCTGTCTCATGATTCTGGGTTGTAGTTGTAGATAACGTGCCTCTTCCCTTCTGCCTCTTACTTCTTCTACCAGAATTTGTCATAATTGAAAGGAATTTCTCTTATGATTGTAATTACAAAATGCATCTAGGGGAGAGGCAAGCATGGGCCTTGCTTTCTGGAATAAAAGCTGCATTGGCTTTTTTTGCTGCTTTGTAATTTCTGGTAAATGATATTTGGGCTTAACAAGCAGAATCTTTGTCATATCCCATGTGTTATGCACCTGTACAGGAAAATCACCATGCTAACAACAGGCTGGTCAGGTTTTCTAAAATCCTATCAGTGATAACCTAAGGGGTTTGGTAACCAAGTGTCACTTGTTGCTTTGAGGCATGGAGTGAGCTACAGCATATTTTAAAATGGCTTCACGTAACTCTCATAGATGTAAATATTCTCTCAATATACTCTGGATTGACAATTTTACTGCTTTTTCTGGAATGAGCGCCTGTGCTTAGTCATACTGGTTTGTGTAGAAACTCCTATCCCATAATGTAAGCTTGACATCACTTTGTGACCCCAAAAAGCTGGAAACTCACCTTCCAATGAGAAACACGTATTCTCAGCAGCACAGAAAGTCACCGAACATGCATGTGGAATCCGTGGCACCCTCCTTTTTGCCTTGTGAGCGTGCAGAGGTAAACTGCAAGGACGTGGCTCCTGTCAGCTCTCACTTTAACGGCGGAGAGGAGTTAATAATTGCACTGAGGAGTGTGGGCAGGGAGGAAGGCTGGCTGTTTGCTGGGAGAGGGCATGGGCACCTCCAGCTCGCTGCTGGAGATTGCAGGCATAGGCTAGAGCATGGTGATGCTCCGTTTTGGAGGACAGACATTTTTCAGCAGCGTATTGCTGCACATCACTTAGAAACGTGGCCCAACAGCTGCAAAACTGAGCATGTGCCGGTCAGGACAACCCCTGCTACGTGGCAAGGGGAGAGTTTTGTCCTTAATGTTGTATAATATAGATATACACTGTGCAAATGATGACCATCATCAAGGAAAGCTGCCTGTACAGTCCATCAAAAACTGCAAAGCTAATGATGGGCTGGGCAGATAATCGTGGGAGAGTTAATTGTAAGGTTCGATATGGCATCTTGTCAGCAGAGATAAGTTGTCACGTTTTCCACTTGAGCTGAAACTAAATGATTGTAAAATAAGTTATGAGTGTCCTTGGGCCTGTCTGCCAGAATGATGGCTAAGAATACATTCCTGGCCCATCAGTCTCAAGCAGCCCGCTTGATATTTATGCGAACTGAATGTTATTTTATTCCCCCTCTAGTCATGCTTGTCAGCTTCCCGAGTGAAAAGTGAAACTGCTTCTTTGACTCATACTTCAAGTATTGAAGCTCGGAGAGGCTGCAGATTGTTATTATTATTACTAGTATTATATATTTTTTCGGGTGTGCGTTGAACATTGATGCCCGATTGGGAAGAACTAATGGCTGACATTGAACGCGCGGGATGGCTGCAAAACAGCCCATCCTAACCCAGTGAAACGCATCTTATGAGTTCCAGTGCCTCTGTCAAAGCTGGTTTAGATGTGGAGTAATGAGGCGCTTGCTTTTTTAATTTGGTGTGCCTTTTTCCTTGCCTTTTTTTCTTTTTTTCTTTTTTTCTTTTTTTTTTTTTAATATATTTAATAGTGCCAGCAGTGGTCGTCTGTTCTCAGGCGTGGTAATTGATACAAAATAAAATGCATTATTTGTATTCAGTCAGGAGTATGAAATTGCATTCAGCGGGCTGAAGCCTGAACTCATTTACAGTTTTCCGAAGCCGGGCTTTCAGGAGCCCTCTTTTCAATTTGAAGAATACCTTGTCAGGCAAGAGAAGTAGTGGGAAATGGGAAAGCACAGCGTGTAAGCCTGGCGCCTTTTGATTGCTCATATTTTAAACCAGGAGAATGTTAAATAACTTCCATCTTCAAAGGGTGGTCTCCAAAACCAGGAATACGGGGCATTAATACACCAACAATATCAGCTTGGCGCCCGTTTACGAGCGACTTGCGTTTCTTTTCTGGTTGAGGGGGAGGGAAAGCTCCAGGCTCTTCGCTTCAGAGCCGTTTGACCCAAGGACGGCACGTTATTACCTGGAAAGGGCTGCGAATCATGAGGATTTACCATAGGAGGTTAATTCTTCAGCTCTCCGACGCGAGTAGTCGGACCGTACGCGTGTAAAGCATCCTCATTTTTCAGAGCTCGCGGGTGGGTTTTGTTGGTGCCATTTATAGCCTAGAAATTAGACTAAGCTGCTGTCAGTGAGCGGATCTACCTCGATATTTTTTGGCCAGGATCCTGCCAAAAAATGTATTCTGCGGTTTTGTGTCAGGGTGTGATTTCTGCACTGTTTTACCGGTTCAGAGCATCGTGGTTGACGCTGGAGTCACACGTGGTGATGGGCGCAGCCCTTGTACGTCTGTCTCGGGGACCCAAGCGCTTGGGCATCGCAAATATTTGGAAACAAGAGAGTAGTAGAGCTGTTTTTTCTCAGATTACTTTTTTCTTCTCGCCTTGAGTAAAATGAGATAATACTTTATAAAGGGAAAGCTGAGAATGAGGCCCGTCCACGTGGTTCTTGGCTCATATTTTCTGAGGAGAAGAAATGACGCAGTTTCAGAAATTGTGTTAAGATGCGAGCAAACCTTCCCAGCTAGTGTGCTCTCTAGAATTTTTCCATGATATTTATGAATTTTCAGGATTTTACCAAGCAATTGAAAATAGACAAGATGCATTTTTGGTGCCCCATGGCAGACCTTGCCCACTCCTCTTCCTTGCAGTGCCAGGCTCTGCAGCTGGCCTGTCTCAACACCATAATTTTCATGCAATTGCAGCAAAGGAGGGGTTTTTTGTTCTTTTTTTGTTTGGGGTTTTTTTTTAAGTACCCGAGGTTAGGCAACCTTCTTAAGTCTCATACTGGAGGTAGATATTTAGAACTAGCTGTAACCAACTTGCATCCCTGGCCATGCTTCTGCACTGCTGGCATCCTCTTTGGCATCTTTTCTTCTCTCAGGGCCGGGAAGCCGAAGGTGCCCCCTTTGCCAAGAGCATCCTTCTGGATCCTCATCAGGGTTTGCCTTCCTCTTCACCTGATGAGACAGCAAACCACTTATTTAATCATTTCTGGGTCACACACTTAAAATCTCTTATACAAATATACAGTAAATACATTCCCACAATTCTGTTTTGTGGTTAAATACTTGATGTTTGGTTTCAAAATAGTGGAACACAGGGAAAAGAATAAAAATCTGTAATAGAAAGCTTATGTTTGATTTGGTCTTTATTGCCAGGAAATTAGCTACATCTTTTATCCCCCGCTAATAATTTACAGCGCAACTATACTTAGTGGGCAATTAGTAAGTAAACTTAATTAGGAAAAAAATAGTCAAAATAACTGTTTCTTTGTCAGCTAGGCAGTTGTATGGGACTTGGCTACTCAAAAAATCAGAAGTTGCTTTTTTAAATGATATTTTTCTGATTTACTACTTTACCTTAAGTATAATCCTGACATTGCCCTTCAGTGCAATGTAGTGTCTAGCCAAGGTTTGGGAAACAGCTTCACTTTACAGGATAGTAAACACTCAAGTGTAGGGTGTTATGTTAAATTTTGTAATTAAAAACAAACATACAAAACCACTAGAAACGTATTTAGCACTAAGCCAAAAAAATTGTTTGCAATTATACTAAAATCATATTACTAACCTTGGGGAAAAATATTGGAGTAAAGTTACTTGAGTATTTGCTATGTAAAAGGTCCCGGATGGAGAGTGAAATTTCAAGGATGTCTCCGTTTCCTAAACTTGTGTTAAATATTCCTTTTACACCTTTCTTAACTGAAAAAGAGAAGGACTACTGGAAGAGACGGCGTTCATTGTTATCAACCCTTACATGGACCAGGGACACACTGTGGATTTCTGCTTATGAGAGAGGGGTGTCATCAACCTTTAATTTTTATTTGCTCGAGCGAGCTAATTGGTGGGGGAAGGGAGAAAATTACTATGACTAGTTCTTAAAGTTGTTGTACGTTATGCTACCATAGCTAACACAGTGGGAAAGCGAACACACTGAACACATCCTGAACACAGGATTGTTTTTTTCTCATTGGGAGCAGGTGGTAAAGAACCCTTTATCACACCAAATTAATTGTACAAGGCATACAGGAGTTACACACCTTGTTTCCCCACCTTTATTGCCATTACCAGCTTTTCTCTGTGTGTTGTCTCTTACGTTAATGAAAGCAGATAGTGTTCAGAGGACGTTGAGATATCTCTCTTCCATTATGTATCAAAATGTCCTAGCATTACGCGAGTTAATTTGAGGATCAGTAAAATCGCTGTAAGAAAGAGCAATTGGAAATAATGATTTCCCATTGTTTTCTGTCAATTCAACTGGCCTGCTTCTAAAGTTGATGCGGAGTCCTGTTGATTTAATAGGGCTTGAGTCAGAACTTCAGCTGAGTTGCTCTTTTGTACCTTTTCGGAAAAGTAATGGATGTTGTTTGTAGACTCTCTGCTAGTCTTTGGAAGCCAATGAGTTGGACAAGTTAGCTGCTGACAGACAGCAAAGGGTTGTATCTTGGATTCTAGCAATCATTAATTTAAATTATGCAGTATTTTTATATTTCCTTTTTTTTTTTGCCCCCCCCCCCAAAACTGTAGATACCGGGTTAGGAGATTCTGTGTGTTCAAGCCCAAGTATATCCAGTACGACAAGCCCCAAACTCGATCCACCTCCTTCACCTCACGCCAACAGAAAGAAACACCGCAGGAAGAAAAGCACAAGCAATTTCAAAGCTGATGGTATCTCGGGCACAGCTGAAGGTAAGCTTATTCTCCAGTGGAAGTCTGAATTTTGAAAATATTGTTCCAAAGAGCATTGTTAAGTACGACTCAGCTACACTGTTGGGTTTGCATACGGAAGGTAAAGAGAATTGTGCTGAAGTAGAGGAATTAAGGGCTGATGTTTTGATGATGAAGCTGAGTAATCGGGGACTTCACAATGATGAATTCAGCCGACTGAAACATGTTTGGAACCATTTTTTTTTTAATAAAGATATGTCCCCAAGTTAGTATGGAGCATTGTTAGCTCTAAAGGTAAGGAACAGGCATGCTTTTAAGGTTAAGAAGAAAGGAAAAGTCAGGTTCGCTCAGTAGCCCATACATCACGGTAGAACTTGTGTATTTCTTCAGTATTGTTAAATCTCATGTTACCTCTTCTGCTTAGATACATCCCGAGCTCTAGAATCACAAATGCTTCTGATGCCTGTTATTGTTTGAATATTCAGCTGCTCATGGAAAGATTGTGTTATTTGAGGATAAAAAGGAAAAGGGGAGAGTTTAAATGTTTGGGTACTTTTTTAAGAACCAGAAAGCAGAAGTCAAAAATACTATCTTTTTTTTCCCTTAGTTTAGCTTACTATTTCGAATACGAACACTGCTAGTGCCCTTCTGAAGGGGTAACAATGTGTACAGTAGCCAGATATGATATAAAACATGCTTGTATCTTTAGAAAAGAAGAAAAGAAACATGCTAGGATTCAACCAAAAGAGCTCCAGAAAAAAAAATGAACAAGGGTAGTCGGAAAGCTCAGAAACTGGGGAGTCAACGTGTAAGAAGAGATGAAAAACGGAGACAATGGAATAACATTGTTGGAAAAGGGGAGTGTTGAGTAAGAAAAAGATGCGGTTGTTAGCATTGGAGAGTAAAAAACAGCTAATTCAGTATCAAAGAGCATTGGAACAAGTTCTGAAAAAGGGATGACAATTGCAGACAACTGAAGAGGCATTAAAAATAGATGTGATAATAGTATACAACTGAGAAGGGGCATGTTAACTACTACTTAGTCATCTTTATTTTCCATTTATTTAATTTCTCAATTGCACTTCTATCACATATGGAATTTGTTTCCCCAGCTATCTATACAAATCCTTTTTTAAAAGCCATCAGCTTTTTTTCATAGTAGCTCCTGTTGCGTTCTCTTTCCAGTCATTTAACTATCTTTACTGTTAGTTTCCCTCTAGTTTATGGCCTGAAGCCAAATTTTATTTTAACCTTTCATTTTTAATTTGTTATCTTTTTTTGTTGGGTTTTTTTTCACAATCCCTTTTACACCACTTATTTTCCTACCTCAATTGCAAGTTAAAGAGGGGATTTTTCAGAGCACTCACCATTGGTCCGAGAGTATTTTGCTGAAGTCAATGTGAATCAAGACCAGCTGGATATCAAGAGCCTTTGAAAATCTCTTTCTAAGTAGTTAATACGTGTATGTTTTCTTTCTCCTGGGGAGATTATTTTCACAAGTCACTAGAGCTGGAGCCTGTGTGGTCTCAGTCTGGAGGCACGGGCTTCTGACCCACAGTGAGCAATGGAGGACCTGCAGTTTTGCATCTTGGCCCTGAAATCCTGGTTCTGATTAGAGCGGGCAGTACATGCTCTTTCAGCCTTCTCTGTTTTTTTCTTGCTCTTCTCCATGTCTTACTATTAACATGCTGGTCAGAAATCCTTTTGCAATAACTCGACAGAATTGTTCTCCCTCGTATAAATGGGATAAACATGCTACCAGAAAGGCAAGAACTGGCTGGCAAGAAGCAACTAAGTATTACACAGGGAGCCTTAAAAGTATTAGTGGGTGCCAGCACTTGCTTTTACAGTCTTTGTCTCTCTGCATTAGCCCATCAGCTTTCTTTGACTTTCCTCTTCTAACATGTCTTCTGAGATGGGCACTCTTTTCTGGCTTGGGACTCACAGCTGTGTCCTGGGTGGGCCACAGTGGCTGTTAAATTCTTTGTAATATCTCTTTTAAAGCAGAACCCAGTGAAAAACAGCGATTGGCCACAAGAGCAGAATTGCAACTTTCTACACAGCGTTCTTGCCACGTGTGAGGGGAAGTCTGGGTATCCTTCAGCAGATAACTAATCTTACTGGCCTTTGAATCCTTGGCAAGGTTGGGAGGAGATGCCTGACAGTTAGGACAGTCAACCTCGTCTGTCAGCAGGAGCTGAAGGAGAAAGCAATGAAGCATGCTCGAGTTCCCTGTCCTTTTAGAAGGGCGTCTCAGAAAAAGTAATAATGACTGTAGATTCCCGTGCAAGACTAACAAAGGCTGGGGGTTGCTTTTTCCAAATCCTGGCATGTGCACACTTGTGACCTTTGTACTTACAGATTCATAGAATCGTTTAGGTTGGAAAAAACCTTTAAGATGGAGACCAACCATTAACCTAATAATGCCAGGTTCACCACTAAACCGAGTTCTAAGTGCTACATGTACACGTCTTCTACATGTACAAGTACTTCCAGGGATCCTGGGCAGCCTGTTCAGGGCTTGACAAGCCTTTCAGTGAAGAATCATAGAATGGCATGGGCTGGAAGGGACCTTAGAGATCATCTAGTCCAACCTCCCTGTCATGGGCAGGGACACCACCTCTCAACTAGACCAGGCAACACATGGGGACCGAGTGGGAATCGAACCCGCGACCTCGGTGTTGTCATTGTTGTCAGCACCGCACTCAACCCACTGAGCTAACCGGCCCCCAAGAAGTTTTTCCTGATGTCCAATCTAAACCTCCCCTGGCACAACTTTAGGTCATTTCCTCTTGTCCTTTCACTTGTTACATGGGAGAAGAGACTGACACCCACCTCGCTACAGCCTTCTTTCAGGTAGTTGTAGAGAGCGAGGTGATCTCCTCTCAGCCTCCTTTTCTCCAGGCTAAACAACCTCAGTTCCCTCAGCTGCTCCTCCTAAGACTTGTTCTCTGCACCCTTCACCAGCTTTGTTGCCCTGCTTTGGACATGCTCCAGCACTTCAGTGTTCTTGTTCTGAGGGGCCCAAAACTGAACAAGGGATTTGAGGTGCAGTCTCACCAGTGCTGAGTACGGGAGGGGACGGTCACTTCCCTGCTCCTGATGGCCACGCTATTTCTAACACAGGCCAGGATGTTTTTGGCCTTCTTGGCCACCTGGGAAGTCTGCAGCAACACAAGTTGTGTTGGCAGAAGCCAGGAGGTACATTTGGCATGCTTTTTGGTTGACCGGACAGGTTATGTTCATCTCTCTGAGCTTGCCATGATGTTGAATGACAGGAATAACTCCAGTCCTAGGAAGCCTGTGTCACAAGCCAGTCTCCTGCTACTGGGATGTGTGTCTGAGGTGCTTCAGGCTGTGACAGGTTTTTCTACAAGTAGTTCAATGTAGCATTTTCACATCTGTCTTGCAACTGAAAGCAGTTTTCAGTTCAGTAATTCAGCCTCTTCAGGAAAAGGCTTATTTCCTTGTTCTCCAGTACTTGGCTACAAATCTGTCCAATGACCTGAAAGATTTCCTTTTCGATTTTTCTTCCTCCACACTTGCCGTAAGCATAGATTTAAGCCCTCAGAGGATTACCGCAGTTCTGAAGAACACAAGTACAAATTAAATGGCAAAAGGAAGGTGTTCTGAGAGATGCATGCTTTTCCTTGGCAACTTTGATCAAGTATTTGAGATGCAGCAGGTGACTTTTTGAAAACGGGGTGCAACACACTGGGACGATAACCATAGAACAGCCATATCTTCCTTCGTTCTGGAAATTCTGAGCTCACTGTGAAAAGAAGGAGGAGGATCCTCCTGCAGTAGCTATTCTCAGACAGTTACAATGGATCAGAGTTAAATGATTTGGGTAATTCTGGATTTTATGTTGCTTTCCTTTGGGTCCAGGCATGTTTCAAGTGTCAGCTTTCAAACAGAAATTCTGGGTTCCTTCATTTTTGTCTGTAGCAAAGCTTAGGTGTACAATGAGGTTTAAATCTGGTCTTCAGCAAACTCTAGCGTTTTGCTGCACTTTGCCATCTTTTCTTCCTCCTTGAACATGCCTGCTTTGATCATTGACCTCTGCCCAAGTATTCAGATATCACGATGATGGACACTAGTGAGCCCAGGGTGATTCACTAATTCCAAGGACTGATGCTCATCTCTTTTATGCCCTTCCATAAAGGTCATGCTGATTCTTCTTTCTCCACACTATCTGCACATGCACAGCCCTCTCTTTCTGGGATTGATCCTTTCATCTTACTTGGTTTATCTTTCTGCAGGTTTTCTGAGACGGTGGCTGCAGCAACAAAAATACTAAAGCAACTGTGCTGCAGTCGGATGAAAAATAAAATTCAACTCTTATTTTGGAAAATCAGATTCTTATGAAATTTTTCCAGTGCAATGAAACCCAGAGAGAAGTTTTTTAGTTCTCTGTACAGAACTTGTCACCGAAAAAACCCTTCTCAGTGTTTTTGAGGGTAGCAGCAGGAAAAGGCAAGGTGCCAGCAACCAGCAGTGTTTTTCCCACCATGCAGCCTAAACTTGCTCAGAGCAGGATTATACGGTGCTGTGTTTCAAAGAGGAATAGCTGCTCAGAGCCCGGTCTGGTTTTGGTGCCCTTGTGCTGCTGCACTTAGTGGAACAGTTAGTAATAATAAGAAGATTTTTCGGCTTGAAAACAAGAAAAAGTAAAAAGCTTTCTTGTAAATGCTCTTTACAGAAGCACCTTTCCCAGTATTTATTTTTCTTACTCTAGTTAAACATTTTTAAAACTTCATGGCTATGTCAGCATGGACCTGCCTGCTCTCGATTCACCTCAGATTTTAGGAGCTGTAGAAAGCCCAAGGTATGGCCACCTTTCCGTGTCAAATCTGGATCGTCCCTGCTCTGAAAGTATTTCATTGACTAAGAGCTCTGGCCAAGGGGGCCAGCATTGCTGGCTGCTCTAGGGCCGGTCCGACTGTGTCCAGGGGGATGGATGAGTCCACTCCTCCGGTCAGGGAGGTGCAAGGCAGCTGCAGGCAGACACTGTTAATTTGTCTTCCCTCGACAGTGTAGGCAAAACAAGCATAGCTCTGTCTCCTCATTCACACAGATGGAGCTGAGAAACAGGAATTAATGACTGAGTAGAAAACGTGATTAGCGACTCAGTACACTTTTCAAACTCTGTGTTCTCTCTGTAAATCCATGTTCCACGTTCTTCTTCATCACTGGTTTCTAAAAAACTTTTGAAGGACCAGGAAGGACCTTTTTATGTTTCTTTTTAGAACTTTTTTCTTAACACAAAGATATTTGTTCTTTGCCCCTTGTAAAGTAATTGCTTTTCCCTGTACTTTTCTGATCTGTACAGTCTAGCCCTCAACTCTAGGTGTACGATTCCTGGTTTGTAGCTGAGGATGAACCCCAGTTTACTGAGAAATTGCATTTTTTTTATTCTCCTGGGGTGAACTGGTAAAGGCATTTCAAAAGCTTGTGTTCTTCACACACATGTTTTATAATACTGAAATCGCTCTGTTCAGAATCTCAAGGAGCATTGAAGATGAGCTGTAGTTATATTTCAAAAGAAAATATTTTCATTTGTTTTCTGTGGATGGAAAACCAGAGTTTAGTCAGACTTCTTGTTTGTACTTTTAGCAATAAGCAAAAATTTCACAGCTTTCATCTGGTTTCTCAGCTATGTGGAGACTTGAGTCTGGGAGGGTGGGACGAGGCATAAAAAGCCGAGGGAGATGCCTGTTTATTCCCAAGACCTCTTGGCCCCTTTCAGCCATCCCAAAACCAGAATGGCAAAGAGAATTAGGGAAATGCAGGTTTTGGCATTGGGCTCTGGAATCTGTGTAACACCTGAATATTGGATATTTTGTGTAAGTTGGAAGCAGTACAGCTGTTAACTGAATGCACAGTATGCGTGAAAAAAAATTGAGCATTTTACCTGCAGTTTCTCGCCATAAGCTTTCCTTAGTCTAATTAATCCCTCAAGCTTCCCCATGATTTACCTGCTGGCATTATATGCTGAAATGATTTAACTATGCTTGGCTTTGTGCCTCGTCTTCTCCGGACAATTTTAACATGCATTTCCAGAGGTGCATAGTTCTAGTAGGGGTGCAGTGGCCAGACTGAACTAAAAAAAAAAAAAGAAAAAAGAAATTTCTCTCTGTATTAAAAAAAAATAAAATAATTGGGGATGTTGGAAATTTAGTGGAAACTTGTCTGAGAACTGTTTAAGGAAACACATGCAAACAATGAGTGTTTGTAAGAGAGTAAATTCTTTGTTTAACAGGTGGACTTGACATGGTTAGTGCTAGTACTTAGTTATAATACATTGAATTAAGCACCACGGTGAAGGAATATATTTTTACTTGGTTCTCTATAATATATTTTTCTTGGTTCTCTATTTATTTATTTAAATATTTTTGGCTTTTTATGGTCTGGAAGAAGCTTTCTGACGTTGTCAGAGGACAGCATGTTCAGAAACCTTTCCAGGACAGAGTCACAGCATCGTCACTCCCTTTTCTCTACAAGGAAGATATGAAATCTAATATCTTGACCTGCAGCTGTAGCAAGGGCAAAACTACTCACCTATTAAGGAGTTTGTAACCTTTGGAACCAAGTCTATCAGATATCAAGGTCCCTGTATGGATTGTGTTGCTTGAAGTAATGGACAGAACTAAGTTCCGTCAAAACTTCTTTAAGTAAAAGCTCTTTCCAGTCCTTTACGGGATAATTAAGTATACTGCTGTCGTTGTACAGGGAGACAGATGTTGCCAGTGTAGGAACTCCACAGAAGTTATTCATGGTAATCTTGTCACCTTAGTTATTTTCTTAGTCCCTACAAATCAACTATTAATATTTACAACTATTGTGTAGTAGGAGTACGTATGGAGGTGTTCTTGGAAAAGTTGTTATTTTGTTAAGAAGTCAGGTTTTTCATACTGGGACATGGGTGCAAATGAAATAAAGTGTTGGTACTGGCATTAGGAAAGAGTTTTCATTGTATTGCTGTAGCCTGTGTATGGACTTACCAGAATTAATTTAAGCTAACTCATTTAGAAACTCCTCGTCTGTCTAGTCCCATGCCAGACACAAAGCCAATCCCTACCTGGGTGCAACAAAGCACAAAGTTTGATGATAAATCAGTAGGGAAAACAAGTTTTTCCATAATTATCTCCATGCTTTTTTTCTTTTTTTTTTCCTTTATTTGCACTTGTACTCTCCTTAAACTGTTAAGAGATATCTTAAGCTTTTTCCTCTCATTTATTTGAAACTGGAAGGGTTTGCAGTATAAGCAGATAGCTAAGGCGGTTGGGGTTTTGTGGTTTTTTTTAAATAGATTGGTAATTCATTTAGGGTTACTGCTGAATTCTCTTCAGATACAAATTGTTGATCATAGTGCCATTTATGTAGTCCTCCTGTGCATGGAACATTTCAGAAATTCCAGCAAATAGCATTTTGCTGAATTCCATACTGCACACACAAAAAAAACAAGTTCTGCTTTGCTAGTCAGCATTAAATCTGGATTTTAACCAGCTTGCTTTAGTAAGATTTTAGGAGTATAGTTTTGATACGTATATGCTTCCTTGTTTTGTCGACCTTGTCTGCTCTAGCTGCCTTGTAGGTAAAAATTTCTTTTAAAAAAAACCAACAACAAATGAACAAAAAAATCCCCAGGTCTTAGTTGGCATTACAAGTGAAACAAAAATGAGCAAAATATCTAGCTGTGGTTTTTTCTGTCTGCAGGAGAGCTTAAGAAAAAAATATCAACAGTATGTGACTGCATTTGTTGTCTGTAATGCCAAATACTTGTTTTGATTTAAGCGTTCTGCAAGTGTCTCAGAGGTTGTCACCTATGCAGTATCAAAACACTCTTTAGTTGTTATTCCCCTGATCATCAGTAACTTCGTTCACTGCTTCATAGGAGATACAGTACTGGCCGATTGCTGTACACCTGAGAAGCAGGAGGGCAGAAATTAATAAAATCTAGACCAAATCTTCAGAGACTTACTTTCAACCAAGGCGTAAAGGTCACTTGTTGGGAAACCTTCTGCCTCAGTCGTCACAGCCTCTCTGACATGAAAGGTTTGCTGCTGAAAGACATTTATGTTGATGCTGAGGAGTGAAAGACAAGGGAGGTGAAGCTCATCTATTGTTTTAACCTACTTCATTGCAGGCTAAACAAGTTGAAAGATTCCTTCTTCTCTTTAAAACCACTGCTAGCTCAGGGTCGGAAGAGGCTACAGGTTCCGCCTACCTGGTTGAAAGGAAAAGTGTCGCAGTGGTGGTCAGCAGGAAAGGGGTTTCTGGAAGGGCTGAGTCCCAAGATGAATTAGTGGTGGTTGTACACACCGGCACATCTGGATAGCTAGAGAAAGATAACATTTAATTTTTTTCCCCCCTACATTTCTCTGGAAAGTGGTCCCGCTCATAGTACATGAAGTGTTCTGCATTGTGACTGCAGAAGGGTACACTGTGTGTCCTTAGCACAAGTGCTGCACTGTGATTTGGCCTGATTTTTTTTTGAAAGGAAGAGATTTTAAATAGCTTTATAATTGAATGAAAACAAGTGACACCTTAGCAATTTACTGGCTTCAGGTAATTAGTGTCCCTAGAACTATTCTGTCAGCCTGAGACAGAGACCTTGATTATGAAAAAGGTTCCTGATGTCCACAAGAAGATTTTTACAAGAAAGCAAGAACTACTAGTAAATTACTAATCCTGCTAGAGAAGTTAGTTCCATTTTGTTACTTAAGTAAGCGTGTCTACTTAAGAAGTTTCTCGCCAGTTTTTCCAGAGCATAAGATAATGTAATTTCATTATGAATCTATAATTCAAAATACCCTAAAACTAAAATTATATTATTATGTATTATAAAGCTTTAGTAAGTGAAAAGAATAAAATCAGGTCATTGTCTAAGTATACATATTTGTTCTTCTGTTCACCTCATATCTGAACTCCTGAGTCAAGGTGTTACAATTTCAATAAACAGGCTATTTTGGTGTAGAAGCAAGACTGTGGTTTTGAAGGATGCTTTGTCCTCAGCCTCCTGTGTACTTAACTCTTTGGTTTTTTGGAGCTGAGCTAGAGAGGTACATTAGGAAGAAACTGTATTGAAACAGAGGAAGTTCTCAACAACTCTCTTTGGAAGCCCTAAAACTTGGCATCCCTTGCCAAGTTTAGCTCCAGCTGTGCCTTGGCCTTTCTGAACTTATCCCTGCACATCTGGGCAGCGTCCCTATGCTCTTCCCAAGTTGCCTGTCCCAGCTTCCACTGCCTGTGCAGTTCCTTCTTGCCTTTTAGTTTGACCAGGACGTTTTGACTAAGCCAGACTGGTCTTGTCCCTTCTTTCCTTGATTTTGTACACTTGGGGATTGAGAGCTCTTGTGCTCTATGGAAAGCGTTCTTGAAGATCTGCCAGCCCTTGTCCCTGAGGACCATTTCCCAGGGAGTCCTATTGACTAACTCCTTGAAGAGCTGGAAGTCTGCTTTCCTGAAATTCAGGGTTCTGACTCTGCTCCTTGTCTGACTCATGCCACTTGGAACTGTGAATTCCACCAGTGCATGATCACTGCTGCCCAGCCTGCCTCTGATCTTGATGTCCCTGAGGAGCTTGCTTGCATTGGTGACCAACAGGTCCAGTATCACATCCCCTCGCATAGGGTCTGTGTTCTGTTTTAAAAAGTTGTTGAGGCACTCCAGGAGTCTCCTGGATTGCCTACAGTTCACTATGCTACTTTTCCAGTCAGAGTGGTTGAAATTCCCTAGCAGGACAAGAGCCTGCTTCTAACCTAGAAGCTCTAGAATAGGCAAATATGGTGAGGGAAAATCCGTGAACCTGTCTTTAAAGAAAGATTACAGCCTCTCCTAGGAAGCCCCCCAACCATGGACTGTTTGGGGAGGTACAGCAGGGTACGTGTTGCTGTCCCTGTTGCTGTTCTGCTTTTTGTAGGCATCTGCCACTAGTTGCTGATGAAAGCAGAGCAGGCTAGGTGTACCCCGTGCCCCAGTGTGCTTTAGGTGTTGATATGTTCTGCTTCTCTACCGCATGCCTTGTTAAACTCATGTTTGCCTTAGGAGGCACAGGGCAGCTTTGAGGAGAGGATTGATGGGATACTAGTTGATTACAGGCATGCTTTTTTTTATTCGTAATGTGTAGCGTGAGATTAATGACAATGGCTTAATTGTGCCATGTATAGATCAGCCCTGGAATTCAAGAGGGAATGTGTCAGTAGGTCTGATCTACCCTAGGGATGCCAAACATGCTCATGGTATTGTGCTAAAAAGAACTCATAATCGAGGTACACACAGAACAGAATGTAGAAATAACAAATTGGTAATTTTTATTTTTTTTTTATTGTGGAGCTCCACCATGTAGTCAATTATGGGTAAGCCCCGAAGAATATATGGTGCTGCTGAGTGTGTTCTTACGGCTAAGAACCGATCTGAGCAGTGTCAGAAGATACTCTTTGTGTACTCAGCCTCTTTGCTCCAGGTCTAAAGAACCTCACTGAGCAGTGAAGCCACATCTGCCTTTAAATCCAGGTGAAACAAGGGATAATCTTCCCCAAATGTGCAGCTTTGCTGATTGTCTCCCCTCTCTGCCCCAAATAAAGGTATTCCAGGCATGGCAGCTAGCAAGAGAGATATAGAAAGTCTCATTTGATAAAGTTTGTTAATTTAGGTGTACCTAATGCTATCTGCTTACAGGGAGGTGAGAGTGAAGATGATGCTTCCAGCTGAAACCAATTCAAGAGTCTGTGTACACAGGATTTGCCCAGCATCATGAGTCTGATATTCTTTTTTGTACGTTGTAGGCATTACAGGTTTGGGGAATTGGCTAGTTTTACTGCACACAGGTAGACGTGCTGTTTTCCCAGTTGCTTCTTCTGCTCCCTCTTAGTGCTGGTGGGATTTTTTTTGTAGCACTCTTAGACTTTAGAATTTATAGCATTCTGTAAATCAAGAAATACTTTACCATTTTCATTTCTGTTCTTTGTCAAAATTTTGTGACACCTTTTAAAAAGCAGGTCCAAACCAAATCTGAAGAAGGTAATGGTGTATATGAACAGTTTTACTATGTAAGTTGTTGAATATGCATATATTTCTCCCAGATTTTTATTTTTTTAAGAAAAATGGGCAAAGTGTAAAAGCTTGAGCAATTTAAAGTTGTCTCACCGGAAGAGATGGTCTTTCTTGTCTCAGTTTCCCTTTATGATTTTGGTTCTTCCAAAGTTATCTATTAATCCTGAGACTGATGGTTCTAAGCTTTTTTTTATCCCACACCCCCCCCTCATTTCTGCATGTTAATGGATGTTAATCTCTTCAGGCAATGATTTTCAAAGGGTAGGTTGGGATCAACGGGACATGATGCTTCAACCTTTCTTGACTACAAGTTGCAATATCAGTAACGTGCACCGGCAAGTGCGATGCACCTGTGGTTCTTGCATGGCGATAGAGCCCATGAGAGGGTGAAATGTGGAGCTGGACACCCTCATCTTGCCCTGAGGAGAAGTCTCCGAATAGTATGTGTTTGAAAGGGTCACCAACTAATACCAGAGGGTGACATTCTTGACAGCGAAATACCAGGCGGAGAGCATGGTACAGGATTTAATCTGGTGTAGATGTAGGTGCTGTAGATGTAGGTGGGTGTTCTTAATCAGGCTGACTTTTCCTTCGCCTTAAGCATTAGAATCTTGACTCATCGTAGCAACCTTCTCCATTTGCAAAATTCAGCTCTGCCATTCCGGTTTTGATGCTCTGTGGTATTGATGTCGGGCATTTACAAGACAACCTCGTAACAGTAATGTAGACCTCTCTTTGATTTCCAACTCCTGACCAGTCATTTCAACCCTGTGTTGTTTTGTCAAGTTTTAATCAAACGGTTGCATTAAATTAGCTGTCAAATTCGGTGAGCAGATACTTGCTGTCGTTCCGTCTGAAGTCTCTACTGCAGATACACTTGCTGTGCATGAGTTTTCAGCGCTGGGCTTGTGGCGTGTTTGTTTTATATCCCGTGCTTTAATCTCCTGTTTTCAATCCCTCCACCTTTCTCTTTACAGATGGGTTGCTTGTGATAGATGTTATGCATTATATGTAGTGTGCAACTCCAGTGAAAGGAGTGAGTAAAAAGAAAACTTGAACAGGCCTCATCATTGACATTTTCCACCACTCCCCCCCCTCCAAAAAAAAAAAAATTAATAAAGGTTTCTTTTGTGAGCGTGAGATGGAGAAAATTGGCCATTTGTCTGTGAGGTAATAGGCTTTGGTATAATATGAAAATCTATCAAATGATTAAATTCAATGACATTAAATCACAATTCATGAAAGGAGAATACTGCACAGTTTAATTCTATTTAATTTTTGAGGGGAAAAAAAAAAACCAAAAAAAAATGTTTGAGTTTCTCTTAAGCTGATTTCTCTGTGCTCTTTCTTAAAAGTGCCTTTCTAGTTGCCACACAGTGATATGATCATTATCTGTCACCTCGTCGCCTTGCTGCCTCAACACGCAGTAAAATACAAAAAAAAAAAATGGATAAAAAAAAAAAAAAAAGACCAGAGGAGCTTGTGAAGTATGACTTCCTATCCCAAGACTCATTGCCTGCGATTCGTACCGCTTGACAGTAATGATCTTATTACAGTACTCTGGACCTTGAAGAGATTTCATGAGGAGAGCAAAAGGACATGCCTCCATGTAATCAAGTGGCGCTGAATATTCCACGCGTTTTTGATCACACACTGATTGGGCACAGTTTTAGCCCATCTTCTAGTCAATTATGCATGGCCCCTCGTGCTCCTGTGATAGTCAGAAACATTGATAGCTGTTGTCTGGGGGGGCTGGCAGCCAGCCAGGGGTTTGAAGTGCAGTCATTCCAGGAGAAGTGCTTTTTAGTTGGAATTGATTACCTTTCTTTAGGTTTTTGCTTAATGGCAAAACTGTATTGGAGAGGGCTTCAGGTGAAAAATGGACATATTAGCCCTTTAGAGTAGCTGAACTCCTAGTCAATTTTTAGCTTTCCCCTGTTTCCATCTAATTTATATTTAATGATGTAACGTTTGATAATATTTAAGATATTTCATTTTCAGTTGCTGCTGAGCACACATGTTGAGCACATGTTAAATTAGAGTGTATCAATTTCCACAATTTCAGAATTAATCCAGTTTAACCTTCAGGCTGCGAGAACATGTCTTTTTTGGCACCTGTTCCAGCGAGCGTTCGGTTTATCTGCAAGTGGTACAAAGATGATATTACCAAGCAGACCGAGTGCTGTTTTCATCCCATAATGAGGATAAATCTATGTGCTTTAAGAGAAGCAAAGGGTCGCTAGCTGGTTTAGATTTTCCTGTCTCAGAGGCTGATTAGGCTGCTGTTAATTTCTTGCCTATAAAAATGTCACATCTTTCCTAATTCAGATTCCACCTAAAATGAAAAGAAAATCGTTGAAGGCATGCGCATCAGACTCAGAGCACCATGTAAGAAAATATGTAATTGTAAGCAATGCTTCTTGTTTGAGTACCATCAGTCTTGTTTCTCGCATTTGAATATCCTATAATATCTTAATTTTTGGATGCATGTGCAAGTAGGACTTTATAGTAGCCTGAAGTACAAGGTTCTATTAGCCGTGCGTCAAACCAAAAGCTTATGATTCCCCTGCTTGGAATATGCTGTGACTGGCAGTGAAAAGATGCAGACAAAATACTCCGGTAGCACCCCAATTTTTTACTTCCTCTTGTCAGTATAATTCTACTCTACCTGCTTACTGCTGGCTGCAATAATAAAGCAGTCCTGCAGAAAGACGTTGCAGGCTCTCAGCCTTTTCGGGGGGCATTTCCACCACTAAATGTCTCCATCATGGGACTTTACAGAATTTACAGAGTTGCTTAAACAGGTGAAATATGAACAAAAGCCCAGCTGCTCCTTAAACTTGCAAGACGGACCTTCCTTGTGGACCTTGCCCCTCTTCTGCTGGACTTTAATGATTCCAGGTTCAGCTGTTGTCTGAAATACCGTATCCTAGATCCTATTTTGAGGGGGATTTATGTGTTTTATTTTGTAGTAACATTTGACTACTTCTAGGCAGCCCACAAGAGCTATGACAATCTTATGTTGTTGGGTGTTTTTTTGTTGCCTTGGGAGAGAAACTTCTTGAAATCTGTGTATTTGCTGACCTGGATGCACCTGATCCCTGTAGCAGCAGCCAGGACTGCTGTGTGCTCTTCAGCCTTCTGCTGCTTGTGCTGAGAGATGAACTTCTCAGGCCGGGGGGCCTCAGTGCTTCTTGCTTGGTGATGTTTTGAACCAAACCTTCAGTGCACAAATTCTAATACACCAGAAGGCCCGTGGTCAATTCTTTATTTTCTGTGTTTCTCTCCGTCAAGGAGGTAAAGGCCTTAGGTAAACTTGTAAGGGAGAGAAATTCTACATCTTTGGCTCTGTTGACTTTCTTTGGGCGATGGACTCAGCCTGCGACCAACTCTACCTATGGGAGCACATGCTTCCTCTGAAGGATTATTTAGCTAAGGGTTGGGAGGAGACAACCACGAGCAGAATCCTTAGTAGCAGAAGTTGTTTTGCAAGAACTCGTAGGCCATATAACACATATAAGAGTGATGAATGCAGTGACTTCAACAACGCCTGCAAGCCTATATCATGGCGAATTTCCCATTTGAGTGGGATGCTTAAATGTGGGAAATATCTGTGTGTTTCTTAAAAAAATAATGTTTGGTAGAATATGATTCTCACGTGGTAGGCTCCAGTTTACAGGGTACATCCAAGAAGAGGTTGTTGGACACTTGTCAGCTTCTGCTGCCACACAAGTCTCATCTGCATTGGGGTTTTCAGACTGAGATGGCATTGACTTGACTTTGTCTTCCTTTGTGCCTCCTTCCCCAGTGCTTTGAATCTGTCATTTTAATCCGAGGAGGAAGCGCTGCAGTTCATGGTGATGGATTACAAAGCTAGGCTGGACTATTTCTGACTCTGCTTCATTTGACAAGGAATTGGCAGCTCCCTTGAAGACTGTTTCGGCTCCCTTTTATTTCTCCTTTCCCAAGCTCCTCCTTTTGGGACTTCAGTGTGCAATTGTCATGCAAGCTAATATTTCAAGAAGGGGGGAAAAAAGGGAGATTTCAGTTTTTAAATCATCATTTGAAAACTGTCAGTAGTGGTGACTGGTTTGTGATTGTAAACACCAGTGCTTTTTGTACAAGGTGATACTTCGTAGTGGTAAGCAAAACACCAAAACGATCTAGCCTGTTTTCAGACAATTTAAATGTTTTAACCAACATATTTATACGTAAAAGCACAGTTCATGATTTACTTAACCTTAAAATTGCAAGCAGTCCTATTACATTTGGCTTAATATCATCATTGTCGCACACATAGTTACTTTTTTGGTTGGATGGCTGCCACTCTCAGTGGGCTGTGAATCGTCAGTTATAAATAACTTCTTTTTTTTTCTTTTGAAAAACCAATTCAGATTTTATGGTGAGACATGCTATTTATCACATGAATGTCACAGCAATCTGAGCTTAGAAAGGTGGATGTACTGAAAGGAAATCATACAGTACTTACCCAGTGACTAATATACATCTTTATGCTTGTTACTGATTTTTAAAAATATTTCTGCAGTCTCTGGAGGTGTCTCACAGCCAATTATATTAATTGATAAACTTTTTTTGCCTGGTACTTTTTATTTTTTCTGTATCTTGTTGGTTAAAGAATACACTGACTTTCAAATTATTTTTTTAAATTATTTTGAATATGAAGTTATCACACATATTTTCCAGTGACTTGTTACCTTGGGCTCACGGTGCGTTCTTGCCCTGTGTCATCCACAGTTGCAGAGAAACGTGCATGCGTATTTCTAACATGATTTTACACAACTGGAAGAATTAGCCATCACCTTTAAAAGGGGGCTAGGAAATTTTACACTTCAGCTGCAGCGTATTGACTTTGGTATGTTAGAGGGAAATACTCACCATGTGGAGCTGACATTTCAGCATCGTGAATGATATAATTCAGCCACATAAGGGATATGGCCTGTGGCCTATAGCTCGGGGTGCGTCTGTGTGTCCATAGTGAAATGCCATCCTGATAGATCTCTGGAGCAATAACTGGAGCATTTTCCTCCGTGCAAGTGCTGAACGTGTTTTACCCATCCAGATGTAGTGCAGCCTGGATGTACATCTGCCACTTGGACCACAACAGTCTCTGCAGAAGTTTTATTTTTGTAAATTAGATATTAAGAAGTTCTTCACTGTGAGGGTGGAGAGGCACTGGCACAGGTTGCCCAAAGAAACTGTGGCAGCCCCTCCCTGGAAGTGTCCAAGGCCAGGTTGGACGGGGCTTTGAGCAACCTGGGCTAGTGGGAGGTGTCCCTGCCCATGGGAGGGGAGTTGGAACTTTAAGTTCCCTTCCAACCCAAACCACTCTGTGATTTCTGAGTCTCAGCATACTGCAGGAAAATTCGTGAATCCTTGCTCTTTTGGCCATTTCCCTCACTTATGTTTCCACCACTGTTTTCTCTTTGACCTCTCATCTGTGTCCTTTGAAACTTCTTTGCAAGAAGGAGTTGCTGAAGAGTTGCCTGGACGATGCAGCTGAGCCCAAAGATACTTACCTTTTCTCACGTTCCATGTTTAGCTCTGCTCTTGGGGCTTCACAACAGGCTACACAGTTAACTACATACTGACTTATTAAATAGGCACCTGTAGAACTATAGATAAAATAGTAGAGGTGATTATGGAGATTGAAGACTATTTTGAAGGGAATATACATTTTAGAAACGATGCTCTGAGACTTCAGGTCTGTTTAAATACAAAATATTTCAGTAGTTGAGCCTCAAGTGAGAGATTCCGCTGAAATAATGTAAATAACAACTGTGTACATTTTCATCCTAAAGCTAAGCACTCGTCAGTGGTACATAGTCCACATTCAAGATCTTTAAAATATCACCAAGCGTTCCCAAATAATTGTTTTCAGAAATCCCTGCTTGCCAGGCAACATACCTGAGTTTCATAGGATACTTAAGAGACCTCAGTGTTTAATTACATGAAAACCTAATTGTTATAAATTATAGATTAATATGTGCTTAACATATTTAATAATAAGGTAAAATGTAAGTTAATACTTGGCACATTACTTAAATAATCTCATGTTAGGATCAATAGTGATTATAAGAACAATACAAAAATCAATTAATTTCTAGTTATTTTCAGCTATATTCTTTCTCTCTTAGACTGTATACTGTTAGATACCAGCTTGCCTAGGCAAAACTCATATTAATAACTAGGTCACCATTGCTTATAAATAACCTTTTGATCCTTGATGCAAAGCGAGAAGGTAAACTTTACTAACAGACTGTTAGTGCCCCATGAAGGAAGGGGATGTACCAGAATGATGAGGAGGTTTTCACTATAAAAGAGACTCGGGCTTTAACTTACATTATGATCATAAAAAAATAAAATGAAATTGTGTCTTAACAATGGACTACTAGAGTGGGCATTTGTCTGTAAAGATACATTGTTTACTTAGACATCTTAATGTTAGAACTGTTATGGGAGATGGTGTTTTTACTCTGAAGATGACTAAGATTTAGGTAGGAGTTTGCTTCATAACTACTGGCTTCCACTGTTTTCTAGAGGCATGATTATAAGCTATGGAGCTCCTAAGAGCAGTTCTACAGAAGGATCTGTTCCTGCAGAATGCTACCTACCAAAGGTTTTAAGTGCAGTACTCTGGTTTACTACTAATAAAAGAGTACAAGATATGTTCAGAGCTATTGTGACATGAAAAAATAGCCATGGAGGAGATTGGAAATGGGGCTGTGCTTTTTTCTTAACTGTTTCGATAATTACCTGCTGATCAATATAGTTCATCGGCCTCTTTCTTAGTTTGTGATTCCTGGTCAAACAGCTGATGACACTTCGAAACTATGTGTAAATAATCTATTAGTAATGAACACTGTAACGGTAAATAATCTAGTAATAATGAACTCTCCTGCTTCTCTGCCTGCAAAATATCCCAGGTGATTTTAAAAGGTTTTTACATGTTCTTTATGTAGCTCCACAAGTAAAAGAAGAGTCTGTGTCTTCTACATGCTGTTGTAAGTGAATACGGTCGTTGTACAAGGAAACTCTAGTTCATGGTTAATTGAAGTATTCCACCATCTGCAATTCCTTATACTAATGAAGAGGAAAAAGTTTCCTTTTTTTCAGAAATACTTCTTTCCAGCTTTTATTTCCTCCACAGCCTTTGACTGGAGGATATGTTCTTGTTACATACCATCAGGTCCCATAATTTGTCATAATGCTACTCAATGGCTCGTCTAAAAAATGTAAAGGGACGCTGTCAAGGTTGTTAGGCCCAAAGTTTAACCTACAATACTTTTGAAAAAAGAAGAAAAGATTGACATAAACTGTCCCCCAGAGCCCGAACAGAGCCGAAATAAAATCCAAAATGATTTTCCGAGCAACGCAGGAGCCAGCACGTTGGTCTCTTTGAGGGTGTGCTTGTGAAAATTGTTCGGTGCTTTGGTCCTGCTTGTAGGAGGATGTTGAATATACAAGAAACTTAATTCTGCAGCACGTTAAGAGGAGAGGATTCTTGTTCGTTCCTGTTATCTTTCCAGAGTGAAATAGGTCGTGGAGACCCTGCGAGGTACAGAAGGATTTTGTCATTTCAAGGGCAATGCCACGTTCAGCATCTGGGAAATGTCACCATCTAACTCTTAGTCCTTACCACCAGGTACTCATTTTTCAGAGCATCGTAGATCTGTTCTAACACATCAACTATGTGCTGAAGCCTGAGATTTTGATTGACAAATCCTAAATGAATTTTTATCCTTTCCTCCTCCCCCCCCCTTAAAAAGCTTTGTGGAAAGAGGAGATGGAGATTTTTATCTGCTAGTAGAAGGTACTTCCAAATCCAGTGCAGCCTCCATAATGATGATACACGTCAGAAGTCCAGCCACTTTTGCAAGGAGGTGTAAGGAATGGACTAAGTCAGAATAAGAACTGCAGGAATG
>NW_009692656.1:68041-83977 GCF_000703405.1 Apaloderma vittatum
CTAAGAGATTTACTAGGAAAACTTCCTTTTAAATCCCT
This sequence comes from Apaloderma vittatum, assembly GCF_000703405.1. NCBI lineage: Eukaryota > Metazoa > Chordata > Aves > Trogoniformes > Trogonidae > Apaloderma > Apaloderma vittatum. The sequence continues at coordinate 68,080 of NW_009692656.1, forward strand.
GTTTATATCTTTATGTCACTGGGAATAGGTTTCATGATTTCCCCTCCACTTTTGGGGTGAAAACACTTTCCAGCCAGATCTATGCTTAAATCAATAGAGTGAGGTTATACTGACTTGAGAGCTCAGATCAATTAGTTCTGATTTTTCAGTACATCCAGTGTATTCCCATTTCAAGCAGGAAAAGCTGACTATTGATAACAGCATTTTCAAAGAGTTTTGTATCCTCTCGGTGACGTTACAGTTTACCTGGGGAAAGTGCATTTTATCCCTCTGGAGGGAACCCAGCAGATCAGTCTCTGGTTGATAGCTCTGATTTTCCTGTCAGCAAGCTTTGTATAACCTGCAACAGCACCTTGCTTTTGCTTGGTTTTTCGTGCTTTATTTCTTTACCAAATCCGTTTGATCTTGCCCACCAAGCAAGCAGTCCTTACCTTGTGCACACACACAGATATGCCCAAGAAAAGAAAGAATCTGTTAGCCCATCAACCTTTATTATATTTGATTGCGCAGTGTTTTGACAGTAATCTTGTGCTACTACGTATCGTGGTTTTTCTGTGCCGTCAGTTACTGCAACTACCTGCGTATTAACTCCACGTGGAAAGGTGAGAGCCTCTGCTTTCTTTTAGAGAGCTGATTGATGGGTTAGAAGAATACAGCGAGGTCGTGCTAATACTTCACGATGCCTGGGAGATGCGGAGTAAATAATTAAATGTCGTTAGTCCCACTCCACCTGGGCAATAGGTCATGTGCTCGAAGTTGAGATTGTGCAAGACAAGCCTAATTCCTTGAACAAACACAGCCTTGTTCTCTTCGTTGATACGTATACATGTATGTACACAGACTCAAAGCTTTTAACAGGCATGTTTTCTATAACCATGAACAATGGTGAGGAATTTGTGTGGGAGGAGCAGTTAAACATAATTATGTGAATAATCTGAAAATGTTTAGGAAAGATTAAGTGCAAAAGTTCTCCACTCAAAAGGATGCTTGTGTTTTAAAAAGCTTTATGATTAAGAGTGGAAGTGGAGGAAGCAATTTAAGAACATGTCGGTGGAAGGATAGTGAATGAATATGAATCAGTAGAGAGAAAATGAAAATTGTTGATAAAGGAAATTATTAGGAAGAATTGATGGTCTGTAGAATGTGAGGTTTTTAAGGCTGACAAAAGAGGAATTTCTTAAATTCAGCAGCTACAAATAAATTCTAGCCATGATGTAAATCTAATGCTTGACAAAAAACTATAAGAATTAATCCTGATTTGAGAAAGGAAAAGGAAGGAAGTTTCTGTCATTGGAAAAAATAAGAATTCACCTTACCTTAAATTTGTACTTCTTCTGAACAGCTGTGCAACAACTTGATACCATCAGTGGTATGTGTTGTTTTTTTAGTAGTAGTAGTAGTATCATTTATGTCTGCACAACCAATTCAGCTGTGGTCAGGAGTACTGCAAAGTTGACTTAAGAGCTTTCAAATCAACTGTCATATCATTTTGAAGGGATCTTGTAGCAATGGGAATGTTTCAGCAAACTAGAAAACAATAGATATTATGCTTGTAGCTGAAAAGAGGGGAAGCGATCCTGAACAATCTGTGTATTAACCTCATATTGATCCTGGGCAAAATAATGGGAAGGCTGATATGCGGTATGGTCAGAAAATAATTTCTATTGGCAGAGTAAGTAACAGAGTTGTTTAAATCTCTTACAGGAAATAGTCAAGTGATAAAAAGCTGAACATTTTTTAATGCTACGTTATCAGTAATATCCTTCAAGAACAAATATGTTTTGCATGATAATGTGAACTTTAAAAATAAAGAAAAAAGCTGCACAAGCACTAGAAAAATAATCAATGTGATTTAAATTAAAAGGACTGAAATGACTAACCAATGGATCACAAGAAGAAAATGCAAATGGGTATCCATCATCCAAACACAGGGAAGAGTTGCCTTGGGTTCTGTTTTCAGCCACATGCTGTTTGGTGTTATGGGTGATTTTTAGCTTGCTTCCCATGATGTTAGTCATCTTCATACTCCATCCGCATTTCTCCTGTTAGTAAGAGTGCAGCCTGTAAGATTTTTACCTCTCCAGGGATCTTCTAGGTCTTTTGAAGAAAATTCATCTTGCCACTTCTGTGTTGTCAGGTCCCCTTCTCCTCTTCTCTGAACAATCTTACGGGTGCACATGCAAACTGAGTTTTCATCTTTCTGTGGCAGCCTTGGATTCATGTGTGTAGGGGTTTGTGTTCTCTCTCCAAACTCTCCGCTGGGCACACGTCTCCTTGTGCAGCCAACCAGCTACCTTAAACCTTCCATTGCTATGTCCCTTCCATGTCACTGTGACGAGAAAAATGCCATCCTTAGGTCTTTGAGTGCCACTGAAGTACATTATCTGGGCTTCGTCTTCTTGACTCGGACCTCTTTGACCACCTCATATCTCAATTCCAATACCTGAAGGGAACCTACAGGAAGGCTGAGGAGGGACGTTTTACAAGAGTGTCCACTGATAGGACAAGGGGAAATGGATTTAGGTTAAAGGAGAATAGATTTACATTGGATCTTTGGAAAAAAAATTCTTCAGTACGAGGGTGTTGAGACACTGGAATAAATTGCCCAGAGAAGCTGTGGCAGCCCCCTCACTGGAGGTGTTCAAGGCCAGGCTGGATGTGGCCTTGAGCAACCTGGTCTAGTTGAGAAGTGTCCCTGCCTGTGACAGGGGGGTTGGATTAGATGATCTCTAAGGTCCCTTCCAACCTAAGCCATTCTATGATTCTATGAATTCCTGGAGCATTTTTTTCCCTGGCCTTGGTGAAGGTGGTACCCATTCAACTCCATCCAGATTCTGCTACAAAAATCGATCCCTCAGCCTGTCGCTCTTCCTGTGTCACCCTTCACTTGACGTCCTTCCCGATGCCTTCCTCCACTATATCGCATCAAGGATGAGCTGTCGCTCTTCACTTTGAAGACCTGTTGCAGCAGAAGCTCTTCCTCTTTCACTTTGAACACGCTGGCCTCTGCCTCGTGCAAACCTCAACATCACTTTGTTAAAATTTTCTTCTTTCATGGGTTGAGCACAGACGGTCAAAATACATTACCATCGGCCTCCTATACCTAAAAATACTTGCCATTTTGCAAAGTGCTGCACTACATTAAGGCTTGTATACGCAAAAAGTGGAGAACCAAGTGAAAACTTGTCGGAGCAGGCTGTGATCTAAACGGGCACTTCAAGTATTGTGTAACCTTTAAATGTGACAGGACTGCTTGACCCTTTGGCATTCATGTAAAAGCTGGATTTTATTATGGTTTCATTCAATTGTAATATGGTGTTTATTTTAAATTGAACTTCTTTTTAACAGCAAAATGAGATAAGAAAGTAAGTTATCTTGCTACTGTATGTGAACCTGCTTTTTAAATCTAGTGGAATTGGGCTGCAGTTTTAGTTAATCATTCACAAGGTGTGAGCTGTAGCAATGTACGTACGAGTCTGACTGCGTCGCATGAATATAAAATCATTTGGTCCATCACTTTGTTCAGTTGGCAAAATTAGAATGCTTTCATTCCACTGCATGTGTGTTTTTTCTTTCCTTGGGCTGTCTTTCTTCATTAAATGCAAGTGGACATGATTTTTTTTCATTAAGAAAAATTACAAATTTGGGTTGCAACATTGAAAAACAACAGGAGAGAAGGCAAAATCTGGGAGACTCAGCACTCTGAGTGGTTTGCTGCTTTTGAAAGACTGACTTGACAAAGCAGGTTTGACTTCTGCAGAAAGTAGGATGATACCAATACAACCAATGAGATAAAGCTGCTGCTGATGGACTCCGTATGAATATAAAGCTTCATTCATGTCTCAAGGGGGGAGGAATTCTGTCTCATACTGCCTCAAAAGCAGACACATCCCTCTCCCATCTGAGGGAAAATTTGCAGTGCACAGCAGGCTATGTGATATTACACTACGACATAACAGTCTTGACAGGTCTGTGTGATGCTGCAGTTCAGATTTTGCCGCCAAGAAAAATCTATAAACTATACTGAGCTTTCGGAAATCATTAATGCCTTAGCTGTATTGATGATTTCATTTCTGCGCTAGAGGAGCGTGGCTGATCTACCTAGCTGCGAGCTGCAGCTTCCCGTTTTTATGATACTCTTCTTTCTCACCATGCTCTCCCTTCCCCCGCCGAAAAAAAAAAAATCCCATTGCGTAAATTGATTTGGGGATCAGCCTTGATAAAATACCAGCATTCAGCCCCTCGCGACAGCGTGGCTGTATTGTTAGCGGTTCTTGATTATTTGGATGCTCCAGCAGAAGCTGCCACATCAGAGTTGGAGGTGTGCAGAGATTAACTGGTGTCTGTCCAACCATTTGTCATACAAATAACAGTGCCAGTAGAGTGAAATACTATAAATCATTTTTCTCCAGGATTGAAACCTTTTATCAGTTGTGTCACTTTCATTATTCAATAAGCGATTAGTAACAGCCATTGTCATTTAGTCATTTAATAGTTAACAACTCAGAGCTTCCACTAGGAAGAAGGAGCCTTTGACACTAGCATCTGATGTAAATGTAAGATTTAATATTTATCTTCACAGGCAAAATGCAGTTGTTAATGTTTTACTGAAAGGTGAGAGGCAGCACAACTTGGACGTGAGCCTCTTGATTTGTTGAGCCCCCTGGTTTTGCTTTATCACGCAGCCGTGTGGTGTTTGTGTATGCCCTGACAAAACACGCAGTATTTAAAATATGCAAATATAAAATTACATCCTCCTTTTTCCAACTTCTTCATTCTACAGCTAATCATAGCATCTCCCCAGGGATCTTCTGCTACTGCAGCTTTTTGAAAAAAGTCAAATTACAGGAATGATAACCTTCATGTAAGAGCAGCCGCAGAGAGTCAGCAGTTAACCTTGATCTTGTTGGATTTGTTCAAAACGGTGTCTGGGCAGATGTTGGGCAATAGCACATCAAGAATGTCTTCAACTTGGGCTTTTTTTTGTTTTTCACTGGTTAGGTGCAAATGAACAGCTTCCTATAAATCTGAGGAGCCCCATCCAATACAGCCGTAGGTAAGAGTAGCTTCCTACATGTGGAGCCCCTTGAAATTTGGATGCAGTCTATAGAGAAGAGACAGAATGTTGAATCTGCCATTGGAAAAAATTTTCTGTTCCCTATGGAAGTTTAAAATGGAAGAGTCTTAATACTTACTTTCTCTGTAGGAAGAGACCAGGGTAAAGACTATCTGCCCAAAGAGATGGAGACCTTCAGGCTCCATTGTAGGTCACTGTAGGACTGTTGGTGGAGCAGTGAGTTTGGGAAGTTGCCTAATCTGTAAATTGCTTGCAAAACGTCCGTGCTGCTTTGTCCTGTTGCCTGCTTTGAGCTAGCCAATTATTTTTGCAGGCTTTGGGGGGTCCTAAAATGCAAATTAATAAATTTACGGCTAGCACAGCTAGATACAGTTGGTGTGGATGTGCTACTAGGTAAGAACTTCTACATAATTCATAGTTCCAATGAGAACCCTCCGTGCCTGAGGTCATCCGTGCAGTGTAGGACCCAACATCTGTGAGTCTGTGTTTTCTAATGAAGCCCAGGGAAGGTGCTGAAAGTTGTCTTCTCTGTCGGTGCAGGTTCATGTAGAAGCTCAGGCAAAAATGGAGATGATGACCTTCCTGTTTTAGCAGGAACGTTCAGGTTTATAGAGAAATAATGATTACAGATGGGTTAGTAGTTTGTAGATGAAGACCTTGACACAATAAATCTCTCCAATTCACATTTCTCCAATGAGGAATCCCTGTACTAACTTGAGGAGTTGCACCACAAGCAGAGAAACACGCTGAACTATTAAACACCTAATACTGGCAGATTGGCTCACACTTATTTTTACAAGCGATGAAGATTAACCAAGTCTTTGCGTTCTGTATAGCTCTGGTGGAAAGTAGCGCAGTGTCTGCTGACATATGGACATGATTCCCCAAGAACAAACAAAAGAGGTTTGTGCACGCGTGCTCCTCGGATGCTTACCGTGCCAGAGGGCAAACTGCTAATGAGCCTGGATCATGGGGTGGGTTTTTGCAAAGAAGGGAAATGCTTCACATGAGCTTGTTTCTAAGATACCTTATGGATAGCCTTTTTTCTAAAACGATGTAGCACAAGGTGTTCTTTTGCATGGCTTGAACTGGCTTGCAGGGGCGAGCAAAGTTTGGGTTCTCTAGGAAAGTTATCTTGCTGTGCTCTACAGTTTTGCTGTCTAAAAATCCTTAGAAGCTAATCTGGACAACAACTGCTTTTTCAGAGAAGGAAACTGCTTGTGAAATGTTAGGCAGCTGTGCTTTTTATTCAGGTTTATATTTGCATAGTGTGAGCTTACCTTTTACCGGTACTGTAGATGCTATGTGAGAAAAAGCGGAGATAGTAATGGAATTCTGTTTTCTATTTGATTACTTACTCTGAAATTTAAAACAATTACATAAAAGCTGGAAGTAGCAAAGTGACTCTAATGCCTAATCTACCTTTATGCTATCTCAAAAGACTTCTATAGACAGCTTAAATGCCTCCTTCAATAACAGCGAGAGTAGTGGGAAGTCTCCTTTATCATTTTAGGATGATTTTATTAAATGCTGAATAGAATTTACCCGAAATAAGCAGTATGCCTTAGTCTTTGGAAAACTCTAACTCTTCGTCATCTGTATCTCACAAAAAAACCTCAAGCAAATGAGAACTGTAAGAATTACATAAATATGGGTGTTTCCTGCTGCTTGCATGCCTCAAAGAGCACCTTCCCATCCTACTTCAGACATAAATATTTTTTTATCTTCAAACAAGTTAGTGTTTTCTAGCACGTGGAAAAACAAACAAGCTCTTTTGGGCTTTAATTCAGCCCAGCAATGCTACTTTATTGTAGTATATTTTATTTTTAGTTTGCAGTATTTCCACTCTGACACCTAATATTCATTGGAAAAGAAATTCTGTGAAAAAGCAATGGTCAAATAGTGAGAAATTTCAAATGCCTACACGTATCTTTTAAAAGTGAGCAATGAGAATATAACCCCTTTGAGCAGCTTTTTCTGTTGCTTTGTAACTGTTTTCGTGGCAGTAATTGCTCACACTGTCAACAAAATGTGGCTGCTTTTTGTTCAGAGGGAGAAGGGTGCAGACCAATGCGGTTTTGGTTAATGGATTTAAATGCTCCTTGTTTATCAGCCTATAACGGGCAAGATTGTCGTCTCCCTACCCATAGATTAAACTGATGGTCCGAAACAAGAATAAATCCATCATGCCATAAAAGTAGGTGGTTCTCTGTGGGGTAAGCAAGGAAGCATTGTGTCTTTTCACTGAGCCACTACTGTGTCTAAAGAGCAGAAAGAAGGTAGCCTGGTGGCAAATAACACACATCCCCTGTACGTCCCACTCTTGCTTCTCTAATGTTCCTCTCCTTTGAGTCCCAAATGCTTCCCTCACGCTCTCTCTTTGGCCATCCCATGCAATGCTTTTTCCTGCTCTCCTTGAAAATATGTCGCGTTGTTTTTAGCGATGGTGCATTTTACATTTTATCATAGTAGCCTTGCCAGCGACGACCTCAAAAGCCAAGCCGTTCTAATATCACATCAGACAGGATTTGTTGTCACTAATGTCATTCTGGCCAGGTGTAGTGGCACGAACAAGGGTGGCTTTCTTGCCACGTCTGGTTTTGAGAGTGACATCCCAGGTGGTGATGTCACTTGAGCTCCGACGATACTAATTACAAGCGTGAGACTGATCTTGAAATCAAGATGTTGACTAGATAATTGGATAGGAGTTCAAATATCTCTGAAATTCCAGTGGACCCAATATCTTGTATTAAATCTAATTGTGTAGCAAAAAAAAAACAATAGTACCACGAAAGAAATATAATAGCAGTGGTTCATATTTAGCATTAGTTCATATGTAGTGTTTAATCATAAAATACGACACAACCTGCTCTTTCATAAGTGCTTTTTTGCTAAACCAAAAATAAGCCAACGTGCGCTGTGCACTTGCTTAGCTTCCAGATAGCACTGATAATTAACACATGGTGCTGATAGGTTATTTTTCTCATGTTACCAGTCATAAAAGACATAATAAAAACAATGAAACAAAATCCATTTATGTGCTGCTCCACCTATCTGGAGTAGATTAATATGGGAAATAAATATTAAAATGCAATTCAGTTAAAAATATAATTTTCAATAAGCACATTTTGGGTGTGTTTTACATTTGAATTACTAGAGTGGAGTCAGCTGGAGTTTACAGAAAACCATGATGTGGCATTAAAAATGAAAAAAAAAATCAATGATGATTTTGACAAATCACGTTTTGTTAGGAAGATACTTTGTTTTCCTCTGAAGGTTGGTGGTTTTGTGGTTTTTTAGTACAAACATTTACAAAAAATTGCAGGCAGGGTGACAAACCGATTCTCTAATTCCATAATAACTCAGCTAGCCTTGGGAAGCCAACCCAATTGGAGAAACTAACCTTAGAAATTGGTCGATCAAATGCTACAAGAAAAGTACTTGTTTTCCAGTATTGAAGCTGGTGGTCTAGTGATCACAGCCAAGCAATTACGGCCCTGTTAGATAGCATGAGTAGTAGTCATTAAATAATTATACCTTTGATTAGCTGCTTTAACTGTTCGTTGCCTTTGAAATATGATAGTATAATTTAAAGCTTTTATTAAAAGACAATTTTTCTAGGTGGTTGAAAAGGATTTTTGTGTGTGTATAAAAGACCCATAATTTTCTGCTTCAGATAATGAAAAACCGAGAAAAATGTTTCCAATTAACATTTACTTTTGTCGATTTGACTCTTGTATGTTTATAGTGTATTGGAAATGCGCTGAAATAGTTTAGTGGGTCCTTTACCTCCTACAAAAGTTTTGACAGAGAAATTTTACAGGGGAAAAAAAAAGAATTAAAAACATTTTTAGAAATGTTTAATTAAAGTAACTTTTTCCCTGTCACGAGAAGTATGAATGTGTTTTCATTTTTTTTCCTTCCATTTGAAATGTTCAAAGCTGAAGCTAAGCCAAACGTAATTAACTATTCATGTGATTTGAAGTATTACTTTTAGAGTGTTTTGTGGGTTTAAAATAGAGCATTGGAGAGGATTTCAGCTTCAGAGGGAAGGGTTTTATTTATTTTTTTTATCAGACATACAGTTCTACTTATGCGTTTGGGTTGGGCAGCTTTGGTAAGTCAGCACCTCTATGCCCAGCAGCTTGTTTTTCTGAGTATTCTAGTGTTCAAAAATGATATAGTAAGGGCTACTATTATCAAACGTTTATAGAATAGCTGGCAGCAGTTAAATCTTTTATATTTCGGCTCCCTTTTTTTGATCTGTTGGGATGTATGTTGTATTAACAGCAGTGCACTAAACAGAAGTGTTTGGAAAGTTTATAGTCACATTCAAGTGTTGAAAGGTGTTTTATTCTGGAAATCTGGTTTCATAGGTCTACCATATGCATTTGTTAGGACTTAGGGAAAAGTAGTGTACATATTTATGAGATCCCTGCACTTTGTGTATGAGGTTTTCTTATTTTAAAATATCGTGGTGGCCAGATCTAGAGACACAGGGTGTCCAGATTATTTTACTTTCTAAATGTCATATGTTAGATATGCCTGGGCCCTTTTTTTTTTTTAACCCTTTTGAGGAATTTTTGTCATTACTGCTTTCACGCAGAGTAAAACAGACAGTGCCAAACCCCTTCATCTGCCATTTTAGAGTCCCTGATGAAACCACGCGTGATGCAGAGTGAGTTGAAAAAGAGCAGGAGGAGGGCTGAAGGCCAGAATCCTTTCCCCGGTGGAATGGCAACTAGATGGTCCCAGAGTTTATCGTTAAATACCCCTCTGATGCCCAAGTTTGCCTCTCATCCAGATCTCACACACCCCTGGTTTTCTAGATAGACATTATACAGGTGTTAAATGAAAAATGGTCCCCTGGCCTATGCTGTGGGAGCAGCCTTTTCCTCATATATCTTCTCAGGCTTTAATTGTTGCACAATAAGAATAAATAAACAAACATCCTTAGGTGAATGGACAGTGTTATTTATTTTGTGCAGATGACGATGATGAGATGTTCTGCAAAGCGAGTGGCATGCCGACTCCATCCCCAACCCCCTTCCTCCAGCGTAGGTGAAAAGATCCTATTATTTCTGATAATTGATGCTGAGGGCTGTGGCGTGCCTCATTTAATCAGCACTGTTCAGCACACTCCAGGGATGTAATTCATGCACACTTTAACATCCAACATGGCTGACAAGGCTTGGACACACAACCTAACGGCTACATCATTTTTTAATCAGCTATCTGAGGACTATTTATCTAATCAACAAAGAACTCTGTCACATGGAGACCAGAGGTGACATTAACACGTCTGTAGTTTCTCAGTACAGCAGTGGGAAGATTTTTAGGGTGATACTGTAGATATTAAGACTCTCCTAACAATAAAATCCTATTTCTGCTTACCAAAGTGCATAAAGAACTGAATTTGAGCAAGTTGAAGGAGGTTAATCTGGTGTTTTAAGCATCGTTTAAGCATCCAGTATCTTAAGCATCCTTAGAGAACTTCACAGGTATCAAACAGATGTATCCTCAGATCACACGTGGGTAAGTGTGCTTTCTAAAAACATGTATTGCCTTTAGAACTAATGGTGTGTGATTGTAGCAATGGTAAACATATTTACTACAAAACCTACCTAATCAACGCCAGGCAGGAGAAGCAAATTCATTAACATAGAATAAATAGCATCCGTATTAATGAAAGCAAACACAGAAATTCTGTCTGCAAGGGCTTCGTCACAGATGTGAAGGTATTGTCTGAACAAATGCAAAGGTACGTGGTAATTGGGAGTGATGAGGTGTAACTGATTCCCAGTTACTCTATATCTTAACAAAAGGCTATACCAAAGTCCTGTTTTCTTGTTCATATACCAACATACCTGGTCTCACTTTAAGAAGTACACATTTAAAACATCTAAGCAAGCTTGCTTTACGTACAGCACATATGTTAAATGAGCTCAGCTCACAGAGCGGGGTGCTCAGAAGCATCAGCAAACCGAGGCTTGCCTCTGTCTCCAGATACAGCCAGATACTGCTCCCGGAGCTGCAACTGAAACAGCAAGCTGTTGCCATCATTTTTTTATAATGGACAGAGACCTAACACGTAATCATCTCCCATTAGATTGAAGTGTCTTCTATTTGGATTCAGGTTTTCGTACTTTCTTTCAATGCTGTTTGGATGTTCAAAGACTTGTACAGCTGTTAAATAACCTGTGTAGCTTCCACTTCAGCGTGCGTTGCAATTTCTGCCCCACAAACTCCAAAACTGCAGATAAGGACGTAGAAAAATGAAATAAAGGAGTGGAATTGCCTCTGGTGAAACACAATGAGTCCCATCAATACTCTCAGAGTCGCGGCAAGGACCTTCACGACTCTCACGCTCTGTGCTCTGCCTTTTGTCACATCAAACCACAAGTGTCCTAAGTTTTGTTGATTTAAGCAGCTTGTTGAGGTTCTGCATAGGAAAGCGACAGTAGTAAACACTTCTGAGCATTCCGGATTTGTGGGGGTTTTTCAAGGTCCAAGATGTAGATCTGGAATGGTTCTCATGGTTGTTGGGAGTACTATATTTTACAAATAAACAAGCAGAAAAAGTTCAGAACAGAAAAAAAGTGGGAGCCTTGTTTACTTTTACTCCAGAAGACATCAAAATGGGCTTTTTGGAAAGATGAGTTTATTGAATCAAGATAACTCCTGAGGGCCTGCATCGTTGGTAATTTTTAGATAGCTGGATGCCCAGGACATTGCTTGGTGAGCTGCAACACTCCTTTACCTGCAGTTTGTCAGTAACTGTTCGCTTTTGCCCGACGGTCCTAGAAATCCCTCTCTCTACGGGCTGTTTTCTGGTGCCCGTACCTCACGAGGTTGGTCGCCTCAGCATCCTTCGGCAGCAGGGCGTTTGTCTGGCAGATGCAGCATGCAGCAAAGGGATGGGGGAAAAAAGGATTTATGGTTCCTGGAAATGCAACCTGTCCCATTTCAAGACTCTTCAGGTTGAGTTATGTTTGCAGAACGATACACGCGAGGAGTTTGCCTTGCTGCTTCCTTGAAATGGCAGGGTCAGCAGGACTCGGTGAATCAGCATGGTGCTTTTGAGGCTAAAATAAAGGGTTCTGTGCGAACAGCTTCAACTGACTTGCATTTATTGTTATGTGCAGAGCTGAAGAAAACGTGACAGCCGTCACAGGCAACGCAGCTCCCTCTGAAACGACAGGTCGCTGGGGTGATAGCCCGACTTCATAGCGAGCAAGTCCATCAGAAAATGTCTCTCAGCCCTCACGAAGCACCAAGTAGCCGTGTGTTTTGACATGAGGCTTTGCAGGGTTGTGTCTGCTTCCCAACTGTGCACGAGGAGCTTGCAACCAGAGGAACTGCATTTACTGATGGAAATTATGCTAAAGGACACTTTTCTAAGTGGCTCGAGTCAGCGTTCAGCCTGGAGTATTTCATCTCCTGGGTCTTCATTTAGTGCAGAGTCTGTGGGTGCTGAAGGCTAGGCTCAGCTCCTGACAGCAGGACACGTGTGTCCTGGCCAGAGCTTCTGTGAACTCCTGAGAAGGAAAAATGAAGATTATGGACAACACCTAGGAAATCTTTATTCTTCCTTCTTAGGTTTTTTTGTAGTTTGTTTTTGTTGGGGTTTTTTTTGCTTATAGGTGGTCATAGATGAGGCCCCAATGAACAATAGCAAGAGTTCGATTTTGTACTGTTTGAGCTGGACAGTTCTGCTGTTTAGGTAGAGAGGTAGCAAGAAACTACCTGGATATCTGAGCTACCACATTTCAAATATCCCTGAAACAAAGCTAGGATTAAAAATAAAAAGGCTGCAAGAGTATCTTGAATAAGTAAGGTAGGAGGAAAGGAGGGAAACGGGAAGGCTGCTGGAGAGGCTGTGGTTATGTGCCCACGTTGATCCCTTTGATGGGGGAGAAGGCAGACTCATCCAGGAATTAACTAGGTTTCGGTTGTGAAGGAGCATTGCAAGGCACTGCAGGTGATGTTTTGGTGGAAGAAGGAAACAATTTTCTAATTTCTACATTGCTGGGAGGGGAAAATGCACTCACTAGTTTGGTGGGTGGCTTCCTAGGGCTGAGCTGACATGTCTGCTTAGATAGATTTTGGTTCTTTTGCCGCAGATAGAGATCTGTGGCTAGCTGCTAAATATTTTTCCAGTAGGATTGAACAATTACTGACCTCTGTCCTACCTGAGGAGTAGCTCCTGTTATAAAAAAATTAATCAAGATATGACCTGTTGAAACACCTGACACAGTTATATAGAAGCACATCGTTCTTTCCTCCTTACGTATCAACCTGGTGGCTTCCAGGTCCTTATCTGGTACATCTGAAAAAACATCCACTGGTGCGTATGCGCCACCTGAGTGAGGCATCCCATCAGCGATGGTACAGTCAAAAGCCTCTTCCTTGCAAGAACTCAAGAAATCACTTTAACCCTTAATTTTAAAAGACCACATCTCAGGCTTCAAGTTTTTCGTTGTGAGTTCTTTCCGTGGTCACTACTGGGAGGAGTGGCTGGACAAAGGCTTGCATTGAGCTGAAGGTTGCAACAATCCTGATGTTGTTTTGCACAGCTGTTAAAAGCCAAGCTTTGTGTTGTTGGGTGACAGATAATGACTTCTTGTGCTGGTCCAGATCGAGTATTAGGTTGCACAAATTAATTTGCCTGGTGAGGATCGGAGTTTAATCATGGCAATTTGAATTTCTGGAGTTAATGAGCTTGGTTAAGAGCAGAAACTGTGCTGTTATGCCATGTCTACACACTGGTTGGGATGAGGGGACTGCTGTGATTGCTGCGAGGTGTTGTTTTTCTGTCAGCAGTGAAGCCAGAGATCAGGGCAAGCGTCAAAGTTAATAAAAGATTTTCTGGAAACGTTATTAAAATATGTTAGTCATTCACACTGTGGTAGCAGAACATACTGGGCAGGATACTAGTTGCCACTTCAGTACAAGCTAAATTAAATACCCAGTGTCTTCTGGGAAATAGTTAACTTCATTCCAGATATGTGATGCTTGAGAAAGGTATTCATCTGGGTTCTTCTAGTATCTCTAGTTAGAGAAACTTCTTAGTGGCTTTTTTTTAAGAAAACGGGCTTCCAGAAAATACATCAAATCAGTCTACCTTAATCATCTTTATAATTTCAGGGTGCTTTGTTTGTAGTTAAATAATAAGTATTTCTTATAGTTTTTTACTGGAAACCAGTTGAGATTTTTTTGTTTAAATGTAGATATATGTTTTTTACATGTAGATATAGATATGTCTGTATATAGAGAGAGAGAGTTGGCAACAAGAGCTTTTGTTGAATTAACTTTTGAACCAACAAGTAAACCCAGACTGAACAACCTACTATATAAGTCAAAAATAAATCAGGCAGATAATGCTTAAGGCCTGGTTAAGGTAGCAAAAGTGTGTAATTTTGAAGGCAGGCAGAGTAGGATGGCTAAACTGGGCGCTGGCGTTCACACACACATCAATCACCCCGTGGAGGCTGCACATGGCAGTGTCCAGACCCCGCTGCTAGTAATGTTATTGAATCCTGAACGACAGCAGGGAGCCGTGAGGAAGCAGTCTGGACCCTAATCGATGCTAAAGGACGCACTCGGATGTACCAGGACCTGAGCGTCACCGTGAAAAAAGTCCATTTGTTTAAAGAGAAGAAAAAGGCATGACACTTAACACATTAAAATGGATTATTTCATCAATAGGTTAATAGAAAACCAGGCTGCAAGTTTCCTTCCTACTCATACGTGCCATTAAAGTGTGAAAAATGGAGAGGGACTGGGAAAGGGTCTTTTTACTGGAGGCCGTCTTCCCTTTCTGAAGGGTGCCAAACCTCGATTTTGCCTATTTATATGTAAATGTTTTTCAGGAAAAGCACGTTTTCTGCTGGAAAATTGTGCCTCTCTAGGTCCTGGGACTTGTTAAATGGGTCTTAAAACTAAAGATGATATTCATATTGAAGGATGCACCCAGTGAAGATATTTTTAGATTTGATGAACTTTAGTTTTTAGACAGATCTAACGTAGCCTTTCAGATAACATTGTGTATTTCCATTTCAGCGAGATGCATTCTGAAGGATGTCACTCAGACATCCAGTCCTTCTTTTGAATATACAACATTATTAAAGCCTGCAGATGACTGTATTAAAACAGTACATAGCTTAACAGTCTGAGATCTTTAGACATTTCTCTTCCAGCCTTAGCTCTTTAGCTGAAAATTGAGTTTTTTATTAAAGATGGGAATGACTTCATATCACTGTTCCTTTTCCGTGGAAGCAGACATTTGGTCTGAGTTTCAAGGGGCATTAAAAAAGTTTTCTCATCAGAAAGAAAATTGGTCTGAGTTTCATGGGGCATTAAATTTTTTCATATAAATACAGAAGACAAATTTTAAATTAGTGTATTACAGCACTCACGATGCTGTGCAATGGTCATGTGGTGAGGAACATCTGTGGTGAGGGGGAGAAAGGTCTTACTCCAGATTTACCACATGAATTTCTTCGTAACAGACTCACGATGCTGTGCAATGGTCATGTGGTGAGTGGTCGAAAGGTCTTACTCCAGATTTACCACATGAATTTCTTCGTAACAGGCTCTGAGCTGAATGGAAGTAGAAGACTGTTCCATTTTCTGAATGGAAGTAGAAGAAGCTGAATGGAAGTAGAAGACTGTTCCATTTTCAAACACATTCTAGAAATTAATCATAATTAATGCAACTGATGCTGTCCTTTTTAGAAGTTTAACACCCGTGCTCAAGGCTTTGCACTGTCTGGCTGACCTGTTGAGAAAGGCAGCTGGGAAGGAGGTCTGGACGCTCTT
>NW_009692656.1:84008-114644 GCF_000703405.1 Apaloderma vittatum
CTGACCCCAGTGATCTCTTCCTTGTTCCTATAAACCAGATTTTACAAGACAGTTGTGTGCCAGGCGGTGCTGCATCATTTTCTTGACTAGGTCAGCTAATGTGGTGGCTGGAAAGCGTACGGAGATACTGAGGTAGTAGTCAGTTCCCTCCTCAGACGTGGGGATGTCCATGGGTGAAGAAGAGGGGGCATTGCTGTTGTTTCGGTGGCTGTTAGGTGCCAGTGGTGTCTGGGTGTGCTCAGATGTTTCACGTGGTTCCTGTCTGATGAAATTCAGGCTACACATGTTGTTGATTGTACCTACTTCTCACGCTGTGAATTCCCTCTTGAAGGCAAAACGTGTCGATTTTAAAGAAGGTGAAAATGTGGTCTCTCCTAATGAGCACGGGAATGGAGTGCTTTTGAACTGTATTTTCTGCTAATTGTAAAATGGCAGCTGGGAACTCAAAGTTTGGGGAAATTCTAATAAAGCGAGGGTGTTGCCTCTTGTATAAAGAATATTTTTCTTTTTTTTTTTTTACTTTCCAAATAAACACTTTGATTTTGCAGCAATATGCCTGAGGGAGAAAGGGAGGACTACAAACATCAGTTGCATCAATGTCTACTTGACACTCTTCAAAATCATTAAGTAATGCCTCTAAGCTGAATGCTGCAAATAACATGCTTTGCTGTTACGGGGGTTTAAGGCCATTACATCATCACCTCGACTTTTAAAGGCGATGATGTAAAAAGGTGATTTAAAGGTGAACTGCAGGCACCAAGTGATCAATACAGGCTTTTGGAGGAAAGGAGCTCTTGTCTGGCTGCGTTTTGTTATTAATTAAATCACATTTTACAGTAGCTGTTTTGTCTAGTCGTATATGCTCTGTACAGATAATTCCTGCATTTTTGTACTTCTGCTGATCTGTTTTTGTCTATTCCAATAGTAGATCCATTTAATCTTGTCAAATCATATCATGTTGTAGAGAGTTAAAAAAATCACTCTCAGTAAGAGGCTTTCCTATCGTCTGTGGGTTGGCGAGGCTGTATGGTCCTGTGTGCGTTTTCTGTGTGTAGCTCTTCATGTGTTAACAGGCTTGTGCTTGTATTTTTACTTCACATGCTATTTTGATGTTTCTTTTCTCCCCTTTTTCATTTATTTTTTTTCCCTCCTTTTTCTTTATTTTTATTCTCTTTTTTTTTCTCTTCCCCTTCTGCTCTCTGGATGCAGCCAAACGCAAAGCTTGGAAACTAAACCGTGTTGGTAGCCTGCGAAATATATACAGCAGCAGCAGCACCAACACCGAAGGTAACAAACCCACCCGTTTTAGATGAACACCTCCTCTCTTACCGCTTTTTTTTAAACCCACTTTTCCGAAAATTGTCCTCCTCATGTCTCTCCCTTACCCAGTGCGGGCATGGAAATGAAATTTGCCCAAAGCATGCGTGCTTTCATCTCGTGTTTGCAGAGTCATTCCAGTTGGTCTTTTCATCTTTTTGTTTGTGCGTTTTATTTTTCCATTCATGTTCCTTTCAGCTTACTTAAATTTTGACCTTTCCCTCTAGTCGTGGAGTGGTGATGTTTAAATTACTTCAGGAACCCATTTTCTTCTTTTATTTATTTTTTTATATATATTTTTTTTCCCCTTTCTACATGTGGGCACTCAGTGTAATATTTCCCAAGTTATTACAGTTTTTAAAAGTGTTAGTATCAGGTGTAATGATCTGTAGCCAAATACAATAGTGTGCCGTGAGATTTAAGTAACAGTCTTAATTTGTTTTGTGCAAGCCTTCTCCATAATGCTCTTTGCAGCTCTAATCCAAAGGCGAGACAGTGCCGGGTCATTTGCATGTGCTACTCTTGCTTGTAAATTCTGTATATTGTTGTATTTCTAAAGGTCACCTGGTGCCAAAGTTCACAAATTGACTTACATTGCTTTTTTTCCACTGAAGACAGCCGTCATGGCTTTTGTATAATAGCACATTGAATTTTATATTTTCCCCCCCTCCACCTTCATTTGAACAACACAATTATAAACTTCCTTTTTTTTCTTCTTTTTTTTTTATTATTACAAATGTCAAAGGTCAGAATTACTTGGAAGCCAGGCAAGGAGAGGGGCAAAAAAGAAAAAAAAGCCTCCGCCACCATCTCCAACAGCATGTCAGAGGGACGGTGTAAGAAATAGGGAATGCAAAATAGGTCACAACTCAGTAATCTCGGTATAAGGGAGGGGGATTTTTTTTCTTCTTCACTTAAGTGCGAACCAAATGGGTCAAGTAATCGCAAGCGCATGCCCTAACACTAATTGACTTATTTTGGAATGATTATAACTGTAATATTTTTCTTAATGTCACTGTTTTCTGGGCTGTTGATTTTAGTGATTGCCAAGCAGTGGCATTAAATCTCTTGTAAATTTTAAATTGCATGCTATTTCTGTAAACAAGTCCCTCTGTTCACATCCTGATCATTAACCTTTGGTGATTTATATCACCGTCCTTTTTTTGCACAATTACTGCTGTATTGCTGCTGGTTGCCCTGCTCTCGCTGCCAAACAAAGTGTATGCTGGAAACAAAAGTGTGATTTTACTGCAGCTTGTTAAGGAAGCTTTTTTTAAGTATAATTTTGTTTTATTTCTTAGTGTAAATGTAAAATTACTACCTTTCAGAGCAACCATTCAGAAGTGTCTGGTTTGATCCTTATCTTTTCAGGTATCAAGTGTGAGATATGAAATAAGAGAAAATGATTGTCAGATATTAGTAAGTTGCAAGGAGGGAGTTCCCACTTAACAGGAAAATAACCAGATACTTTTTTAATGATTTACAATTTTCTGTGTATTTGCTGTTTTGCCTATCTCCCAGTCAGATTTTTCTTGTAATCAGGGTGCGGGCATGTTTGTTGTTACAGGTGTACTGCTTGAGGAGCTTGTGATTTTATATCTACCTGTTATTAAACTGCAACAGGAGAAAAAAGTATAAGGATTCCCTTGTGTTTTACAGATGAAGATTTTGGCGGGGGAGGGGGTTTAGGTCCTGTCTAATTTGAGGAATCTTTTACCTTACTGATCAAACTAAGTATCCAAGGCACCTTGGATAAACATATGGGAATGCGTTCCTGATGGTCACGGTCCAAAGCGTTTTGAGACAGATCATCAAAACAAAATTCTGAAATTAGACAAATGTATCTTTTTTTTTTTTTTTAAATATTACCCAAAAAAACCCTGGATGTTAAGGATTTTCTGTAGCTTTGCATCTTTGAGCTGGTACCTTAAGCCTTTGTGTGAAGGCTGGAATTGTGAGACATGCAAATGTTGAGTTAATGAGCATTGTATTAAAAGCCGCATGTTTAGATAATTATGCCTTCAAAAAAGAGAATGATGATAGAAAATGACAGTCCAGAATAACAAATCTGCTGTGATCTTTAGTGAATGCTTGCTCAATTGCACTTACACCTTTTTGCAGACCAAAAGAAATTCCATCGTGTACAGTCCTGTTTTTTGAAAGCTTGATCTAGAAAGCAGCCTCTCCGATAATTTTTACCGTGGTTAATGCTGATTCTGTTTGTTTAAATGCTCTGTATGCTTGCAGGAAGCAAGATCTCCAATTAAGATGGAGAAATCTGCAGCTCAAGTGCTGCAGTTTTGTTGTAGATCACAGAATCCTAGACTGGCCTAGGCTGGAAGGGACCTTAGAGATCATTTAATCCAACGTCCCTGTCATGGGCAGGGACGCCTCTCAACTGGATCAGGCAACACATGGGGACTGAACGGGGATGTTTGGCAGAAGCAGGTACACAGCTGATCCTCAGCGTGGTGCCTCTCTTGTCCTTACACAGAGTCACCTGTTGCAGTGCGCCGTGCAAAGCTGAGAGCAGCGCAGAATAATTGCATTTCTGATGGGCCTGTCCTGTTCACAGAGCGGTTGGGAAGGGCAGTGTTTTCACAGAGGCGACTGGATGAAGGACTCTAACTTCTGAGGACAGAGAGAAGCGGAACATTGTACAGTTCTGTCCTCTGCTGTTCCTTCATCAGTTTTGTGGGATTGCAAGAAATTTTACTTTCTTTAATTTTAGGGTTTTCCTAAAATTCTTACTTCTCAGATTTTGGGTTGTTGGGTTTTTTTCTATAGGGTGGTAGTAACAGATGAAAAAGTCTCATCTACTCCTTCTAGCAGGTGGCCAGGCTTAAGCCATCCTTACCTGCGGGTAAAGTAGGTAGTACCAGTGTGTTATGCTTAAAGCAGACCTTGTTCTGGTTTTAGGACAAGCTAGAATCACTTACACTACTAAAATGCATAACTATTTTTCATATATCAACAGGTTTAGCAGCACAGTGGAAAGGAGAATCGTTATGAAATTAAATGGCTGTGCTCTGCATGCTGTTATTCAACAGGCAGAAAGATATTAAATCCTCATTTTCCACTCTTCATGATTACACATGATACCGTTAAACAGTGCTGCATGGGAGTTGCCAGGCTCTTGTGGAAAAGTTCTGCGTATTCATTAACTCTCAAACTACCTTTTGTTTAAACCCTGATGCCGTACCATTGCAGAAAGTCCGCTTTTGCCAACTACTGAGAGGTGGAGGGGGAGCCCCTAAAATAAGCTCTGACCAACAGACTCAGCTTCACAAACAAAGCTCAGCTGAGCAGGCTCTTCAGCTTTGAAACACATGTAGTTTAAAAAGTAAAGCCAGGCCTGAGATGTGTTAGGAAATGCCTGACGCAAGCGTAGGCTCACTTGTACGAACTGAATTTAAAAATTACTTCATGGATTTCTTCAAACCCTGTTGTCTTGGCACCCAGATGAAGCAGCAAGTACCTATGGCAGTAGGGGCTTAGTCCCTTGAGCTAGAAACCAGCCTTTCGTCATCAGTTTGCCACTCACTGGTAGCAATATAAAGCAGTACCGCTGCAAAATTCTTCCACTGGAACACAACCTTTATCAAGAGCTGTGGGCAACTGACAGCAGAGCTACACTGTCCTGATAGGGTTGATTTTCAAAACTAATTAGATTTAGACACTGGGTTTGGAAAGGGGAGAGAAGTATTAGCATAGTCATGCCCAGTGGGACATGGCACAAATATTTCTTTAATTGAGGCTGCTAATAAACACACTTATCTTCCAAGTTACAGGGATGATTTACACTGAGTGGCAAAAGGTAGTGAAAGTTAACATTCCATAGTACGTAAATAACATGTGCCTTTGTTGTAAACAAATCGTGTATTGTAAACATCTGATGTTGGTGACTGGGGCACCTTGGCAGTTCTTCATTCTCATTCATCTTTTGACAAGATGAAGGGTTATTAAGGAGGGGTGCTTGAGCAGAAGCGGTTTTTGAGAGATGGAGGAGAGCGCTGATGAGAAGGGAGTTTAAATAGGTCTCAGTGTTACTTGAGGCAGGCTTGACTAGGTTACAAGCTGTAACCTCAATTCTTGAAGATGCTTCACGGGTGTTTGAAATATGCCATTGAGAATCTTCTGGTTCTGCACTTCTTCTTGTTGGAAAGTGTTTCCTGCATGAGTGGCATCATCCACCAGATGTGCACGGTGAGTTACTATTAATTAGCAGCAGCACCAGGATCCTCTGACATCTATATTGGGCAAAGATGCAAATGCACAATCTGGCACCTAGTGAAAGAGCCTGGTTGGCTTGGAAGCCAGGAGATCCAGTTTTAATTCTAATTCAGATGAAATATTCATGTATGCCTACTAAAAATGCCTTAAGCCTGACAAGTCTTTGTTTTATACCCATGGAAAAGTAGGTTTGGGATGGTTTTTTTCTGCTTAAAAACGATCTTTTGGGATGGGTGTAATTTCTGACTGTAGAGTGCCTGGTGGAAAGAGACCCTCATCTTCTGTTGACTTCAAATTGTGTTTGTGGTTACCCGCCACTGGTGCAAGGTGTCAGTCGCTATTTATGGAGTTCTTAATATTGAGAGTAAAAGATGTGGGAAGTGGAAATGGTGATAGGTGCACGTTTAGAACTGCTCTTACGGGCTACCAAGAGGCGTAACTGCCTCTGGACACGTGTTTTCCTTGCGTTTTAGTAGACTTAATTGAGTCCTCTGGAACAAGTTACAGACTAATTGTATCCTGTAGTTATTTTCAGTGTAGTTCTCTAAATCTGATTTCTGTTACGTACAACAAACACAGGCATTGGTTCGGGAATGCAGCGAGACCATGCCTAAATGTTTGTTTTCCCTTGCACAATCCCTTGCTTTGAAGAAACTATATCTTGTTTTCCATAAGTGGGTGGCCTATAGCAGTGTCTGTCTTTTGGCAGAACAAAATAAGTGTTAACTTGGGTTAAATGGAGTAACTTTGCTGTGAAAAGATAATGGCAAAAAAAGTACATGCAGCATAAACAATGGTATGGTAGTTTCTTGGAAGTGGTATTGTGGTTATGAGGGTGTGGTGATTTTCCTAAAATTCACTTATCACATTCCCACTTCTACTGAAATAAAAATATCTCTTGTGCTTTAGGTTCCATATCATCATCATCTTAAAGGTGCAGCTCATTTCCCGCCCTAGCCACCCCTTTCCACTTTTAAAAAAAAAAAAGCAAACAACAACAAAACTGTAGACATCTCCTGTTGATAATAACTTCCAAATGGAAATCAGTTCCAGCTAGTTCTTCACCTGTTAACCCTTTGTCTGCTGGCCTTCCAGGAAATAATTGATGAGTGATTGGCCCATTAACCTTTTTTCTAAAAAAAAAAAAAGTTTGACAGCCTGGACCAGTGTAATGAGAAGGGATTCCTAGTGAAATCTGGTTGATGGCTGAGTTGCTTGCCCCTAAGGATGCAAAATTAGCCCCGCGGGACCTCGTCTGCATAGAAACTGGACACAATTAGTGTAATATCCGGTGTTATTAATGTAGTTTGGAGTAATTGGGCAGGTTGATTTCGACAGGTTGATGGTGCTAAAATACTATTATAGTGGACCTTTCTATGAATAACTGTTAAACATGGAAAACTGTTTAATAAAATTTTGTGATTGGGCTCACAGGGATTTAAACAGCACAACCTATAATTTAGCTGAAGAGTAAAACTGAACAATTTCGTTCTACTGCCTGGATTTTCCTGTTCATGTATGCCGTGGTTAAGGACATACCCAGTTGCTACTCGGTTTTTGTAGGCATTGCCCTGTGGATGTTGTGGAGCAGGCACTGCTGTTTTATTTCACAGTTGCGCTTAAAAAAAAAAAAGGTGTATTTAGGCAGAAAATGCATTATTGAGCACATCTTCAACTTTTCATCTGAGCTTTTTAGGAAGTAGCTTCAGCAGGTATCACGAGAGTGAAAGCTTGCCTGTTCCTGATGTCTAATCAGTGATGACCAAGTTTTCAGCTAATTTCCTGACGAACTGAAAAATGTCCTTCCGACTTAGCCTTAAAACACGGTGTAGTCCTCATAACGCGCGATGGGGCTGTACCAGGACAGACTCAGCAGTTTGTTACGTGGCCTTTGCAATCCCGAGCCACAAAGGCTATGCAAGGTCTTTACTGCTTTTGTCAGTGTCACAGCAGAAAAGGACAGGAGATTGAAGCAAAGGAGCTTCTCCTTTAGGAAAAGGAGACTTGCTATATAAAAGAGTGACCACGGGAAATGGCTGGAGATGTTTCCTGAATTTCAGTCCACTCAGCTGAAGAGCGAGGTTTGTGTCCTCTGCTCTAGGTCTTCCGTAAGCAGGGGAATAACTTTGTGTAGCATTTCTGGAAAACAGAGTTTGCAGAGGTACCACTGCAAGGTCGATGTTTCAACCTCGGTTTTGGAGGGCACACTGTCTGAACCGCAGAGCTTATTTCGCATAAGCCGTACTTGGACAAACCAGCTTCATGCATGAGATCGGAATTATTGGCAAGTAGGAGATAGGAGGATTCAATGATGCTGCAGTGTGATTGTATCCACTTTTTTTAAGGTCTGGAAGTGCAATACTGGGAAGTCACCTGGTTCTTAGGCAGTGGCATGAACTGCTACAGGAGAGCAGAGAACCTCTCTAGAGATACACCATATATACTTCTTGAGTATTAGTTATTTACCGTATATTCGTGTTGAGGAGTTATGTGTTGACAAATCAGCCCTGCCAGTGTGAATGAAGTCTCCTTTCTCATCCTCTTCCATGTTTTTGCATCCTCCCTGCTTAAAATGGAGATGCAGGGAGTTTTTAACTCAGAGGTGGCAAAAGTACTTATTTTCTCTTGCAGGCAGCCCCTTTAACTTACAGCAAACCTCTGGTTTATGGTGGTACAGCATGGCATTGGGGGTGAGAGGTGCAGGGAAAATCCGATGCAGCCTGGAGCAGAGCTGCGAGTGGGGAAGGGAGAGGCTGAAGGAGAGGGGCATGAGCAGCACAAAATACAGTGAGGCTGCAAAGGGCCTCTGTGTTACTGCCTGCTGCGGGGTCCCTGCCATAGCGGTACACGTGTCTCGGTACCACTCGCTCTGAGTGATTTGTATGGAAGGCTCTTCTGAACATGTAGTGGCCAGCATTGGAAATCCTTCCTTCAGTAAGACTTGAGGAGTACAAAATTTTATCACTCAAAATCCCCTAGAAAGCCTGAAAATGCTAAATTTCCTAAACAGGACGCTGCAGAGGGCTGCTTCAGGCAAGACTCAGGTTTTTATATTCTCTTCCTTCACCATCGCTCCCTGTTTTCATCAACACATGCATAGCGCTGCAAAGGCCCATGTCCTCCCCTTTGACCGTGTGCCAAACCGCTTCTGCATAAGTAGAGCACAACAACTGCGCTCTCCTAGACGAGGCAGTGTGCAGGACTGAGCGTAATTTCCTTTATTATCGAGTAGTTCCTTTTTCATCTCCCTCATAAACTCTTAAAAGCTCTGATTGATAAATGCGGCTTTTTACCATTATTTAATGATAGTATTTTGGATAATGATTCTACCTGTTTATTTTTAACACAGTGTTACAAAAGTGAGAAGTGTTTATAGCCATACAGGTGCATCATTTCTCTTATCTTTCTTTTCCCACTTACCCACACTCTTTTTAATTGTATTTTCTTAGTAAGACTGCTACTTAATGCAGCTCATGCACCTGGAAGTAACCTTCCCCTCCGTGTTTATTCTCACCTCAAGGTGCAAAGTAACCTCCTGCTATTTTTTTGAGGCATCATTAAAGCAGTGTAAGCACTGGCCTTGCTAACATGGAGTTTATCAAAGAAAACCAGTTGTCCCACAGGTTGAGAAAATGACTGCCAGCGAGCAGTAGTACTGTCTTTATAGCTAGCACTCGATTTGTCACTTATCTTTGCGTGCTTATGGATGACAAGGTAATGCAGCAGTTTCATGGCTCTGAATGTATAATAAGTCATTAGCGGGCAAGCGAATGTAAATGCTCTTTCTAAAGCCCATTATGGCTGATGTTCACCAGAACTTTGTGCTCTGTTATTCTTTTCCTTTCATGCTTCGTGCCTGCCCTTCCCAATTCCACTCACTCTGTTTCAGCTTCCTTGATTTTTTTAATTGGACTTTGGTGTCCCATGTGTAGTTGAAGCCTGTGTCCATTTAGTTCAGTTCTGCTGGTGTTTTCATATGCTGCGTTCCTCTGGCCTGAATACTTGTCCTGATACTCTAGTAGCCCTAAGGATATTTCACTGACCCTTTCTGCTGGCTTCTCAGATCATTTTCTCATCTCCTGTGCTGAACGTGAATGTTGAATAGGTTGAATTGATTTTAATCCTGTATTATAACCCAGTGTATTTAAGCTGTAGACAAGATGCACACATCCGCTTTTAATATATCTATGCATGTAAAAAACTGCTTGAAGGATGAGTGTAAATTGTCACATCTTCTGTATTGTCAGCTCTTTATAGTCCATTCATATTATAAGTTACTTTGTGACACATTTTGATTTTTACATTATGTAGCTCTTAGCACCTCAGGTTTAAATCTAAATGATGCTTGTTATCCACTTTGTTTTCAAGAAGGGTATAGATTTGATACCAAACTCTGAAATTCACACAGGAACTGAATATTTACCCAAAACAGAGGTTTATCTGCGTAACATTTGGAAAGAAAAAGCAGCAAATCCACAAGCTATTTTCTGATGCGTTGGGCAACTGCACAGTAGTTGTATATATCTAGCCTGAAACCTCAAGTGTCCAGACCCGCTTGTTACGTTGCAGAAGTGATCATCAACCAAGATTGTTTGGGTCTGGCTATCAAAAACTTAATCTTTCCTTCCTATTGTTGGGGTTTTTTTCAGAACAAGAAGAAAACTTTGAGTTCATCATTGTCTCTCTCACTGGCCAGACGTGGCACTTCGAAGCTACCACATATGAAGAAAGAGATGCGTGGGTACAAGCCATAGAGAGTCAGATCTTGGCCAGTTTACAGTCCTGTGAGAGCAGCAAGAACAAGGTATGCTACACACAGTAATGCCAAAAATAAGTAACGGGTAGGTGATCATTAAGACAAAAGCAAAATCAAGAACTTTGAATTTTAAACCTGCACTCTTAGAGTGGTGATGACAGAAGTAATTTATTTTCAGTTCCTGTCAAAATAAATATCTGAAATCTGAGACTTCTTCAGCCGTTGCTCAGTTGTGGAAGGACAGGAGAACTTCTGCTTGTTGAGTCTCTGTGTCTGCAATTTCTACAACTGGAAAGCAAGGTGCTGAGTCGGAAAGAAAGAGAAGTGGGCAATAATAGTTCAAACCTGTGCATCCTTTAACATTAGCCACCTAACAGTTGTCTTTAATGATTTTGTATTGCAAGGAAGAGACTCACATTTCGAAATGAACGCCTGCTTTCATTGCCCAGGTCCACATGAGTAGATCGAACACCAGTAATTACCATCATCATAATATAATTCACTTCCCATTTTGTTAAAAAAATTATTTGTTTCCAATAGATATTTCTGAAATAAGAGAAGTATCATTACTTACATGTTTTCTTGCCTTTCCTGGATTTACACATTCTGATGTGTATGTTAAGGGAGCACAAAAGAAGACATTTGTACACTAAAACCTATATAAAAATATTAATACAAAAGAGGATAGAGAGTTGCTGGTAAGTGGCTCAGAAAGGTTTTTTTTCTGTGAGGTGTTACTGAGGTGTCAAAACATACTGGAAGAACTACCCAGAATAGCAAAGTGCCGTTGGTTGGACAGGTTTAGTAGGTGTCCCACTGAAAGAGCAGGAGGACATATCTCCACAGGGCCATACTTGCAACCTGGTCCTCATCCTCCTTAAATCAATTGAATACAGAGCTCATCACTTACTACAGATAACAGTTCTCTTCTCAGGGAGTCCACAAGACAGGTTGATTAGGCAGGGCTGAACTACTTGTACATCGTGACAGTCTCTCCGGGTCCAAGTAGAGGTCATTGGCGGGTCACCATGGAGGGAATTTAAATGGGAGCCATCTGATTAAGTCTGACCTTTTGATGATAAAAAGGTTTCAGCTGCTTTTGCAAACCATACCTTAGTCTTCGTTAGCAGAAGCATGCACATCAATAAAAGAAATTGATTTTATAAAATAATATTCTTATCCAATTTATCTCAAGAAGCAAACCTACATTATGACTACTCTTCTTGTGAATAGCAGTGTTCTTTCTCAAACTCGATTTTCCTCTGTGCGGTCTCCCCACTTGTTAGAAGCCAGGCTGGAGACCTCAAAAGTGCTGGGACCTTCTGCACAAGGTGGAGAGAGCCCTGGGAGAAATCCCAAGCTGTCAGGAAACATATGAGGAAAGAGGAGTCCCTGCTCAGCAGGCGTGGACTTGCAGTTTTTGGAGATGCCGAAGGATCACCCTCTCTTGAGAGGCAAATCAGAGACTTGAGGCTTCTTATCACGTTCATTCAGCCTTGGTCTAAGCTTTGGGTTTTGCCGTTTGTTGAGCTGACAGTTGTGTTGTGTAATTTGATTTGGTTCTCATTTGTTACTTATGCATTTCTTTATGCAGTCCCGCCTGACGAGTCAGAACGAGGCCATGGCCCTTCAGTCCATAAGGAATATCAGAGGCAATTCCCACTGCGTGGACTGTGAAGCACAGAGTAAGTATGGCCGCTTGTCTTCAGAAAACTCGCCTCTTCTTGGCCAAGACTTCTCCTTGGTCAAAACTGAAGTGAATGCTTGCCATGGGCTTTGCCTTTCTTGGGTCTTACATTCATATGTTGTTTGCACATTTCTTCTTCATTATGAAGTCAAGCTTATTTTATATTTACTTGTAACCTAACATATGCTGTGTCAGATGCATCCTAATTTCTTCCCCTTGTTGTTTTCACATGCCACTTAAAATGTCAGCGTTTTTTTACTTTCCTTTGAAGAAAAGGAAAAAGAAGTTTGAAATCAGTTACTTCCATTTTCTTCCAATTTTGTGTGGAGAGGGCACATGTGACATGGTATTATTTTCATAGAGGTGGAGCTTGATTGGTGGGTTTTTTGGTTTGTTTTTTTTAGGGTTACTTGTCAGAAGAAACCAAAGTCATTCCTCATTATATCTGGATACTAGGAAAGTGATTTGAGATTTTTTTTTTCTCCTCTTTGTGTTTCCTTCCTTTTTTTTTTTTAAAAACAGATACTTAGTGTTCAGAAAAGTGTTCCTGAGAATACTTTGAGCTGCAGTTCACCTCACTAACCCCAGCTGAGGTCATTATTCTGGTGCTCTTTAGTTCCAGGGGTTTGCAACAAAGCCACAAAAAGGAAGTACTCTTGCTCTAAAGCAATTAGCTGTAGAAACAGGAGGCTTGAGAACTTGTGCATTTTTATTTCTTTGATACTTGAAAGTCAGAACTTTTCTTGTGATTTTTACATGTGCTTAAAATGGAAAAATATGCATTTAGCTTTCTTTGGGTATATTTTTTTAAAAAAACTTTGCTATTTAGGGTTTTGACTATTGGCCTAAGCTGTTCTAACATCGCAGTTAACTTTAAAACGAATATTCATACGGAAGTGCAAATGCTTTTGCATGACTAATTTCCTATCTGCATAGAGAGCAATTGAGTTATCCACCAAACAAACCTGTTATCCCCTGCCTCATCCTTAGAAGACTTGAATGGAAGGTGGTTAGCACATTAACAGCCGTTTAAAATAAACAAGATTTTTCTGTACCATCAAAATTGGCTTCACGTACTGACTGGTTTTAGATTGCTTCTTTTCTAACCTGTCAGATATTTGTATGCTGGCTGTAGGAGATGGATCAAGAACAAAGGCAGCTGCCCTGTCCCCAGTGGTTCAGCGCACAGGAGTGTGAGCCCTGGCTGGACCGGGCTTTGAGCACCAGGACTGGGATGCTGTCAGAACAGCTTGTTGACCTGCTGGAGGGCCATTCCAGAGAGGAATTTCACAGGCATTTTTGACAGACAGAGAGAAATGATAGCAACACTGATACACTGAGGTCTTTACATTCCACTGGCTAGTAACCCAGCATGCAATAAACAAGAGAAAATGTTGCTTTGGCTGATCTTTTAACCTATACAGCCCAAAGTGACTCTTATTTATTAGTGTTCTTTCATATTGACCTCGTAGTTGTTCGGATTTACACCAAAGCTTTGATATAGTTCAGGTAAAAGGCTTGTAAGATGCTGTGCTGTATATGAGAAGGACAGGGTCTTCAAGTGACTTAGATGTATATTTAGCGCATTTGAAGTACTCAGCTGCTATCTGTGAGCAGACCACGATGATTTCTGCTCCAGTGGGTCTGCACAGCTGTGGGTGGCATTTTCCTAGATCCTGCTAACTGCTCACCCAGGCAGAGGGGGAACGTACAATCCGTTCACTGAGGACGACTTCCCACACCCATGCATGTCTTTCTGGTGTATCTGTGATCTGTTTCAGCTCTACCCTGAGTCCGCACTGTCCCCAAGACGTGCGTTTCTCTCCCAGGTCGTGCACGTACCCCAGTATTTATGCAGCCAAGCTAGATGTTTAATGAGGAAGATTATTGTGCAAGAAGGCAGCGCTCTTTTAGTTCTTTTTTTCCCTTGCCCCTGCTCCATCCAGGTTGGTTTTCATCCAGATTGCTTCATGGGTCAAGCTGGCCACATGTGCATGGTGCCAGTAGGAGGGATGTGCCAAGAATATATTGCTGAGAGAGGGCAGGGTGGGACTGCCCTTTTTGGCAACACTCAGCACGCTGTTGGGTGGTTTTTGCAGGTGGGGAGGGGGGAGGGATTTTGGAAGCTCAGCTGGAGCCTCTTAATTGTTTGTATTCTTGGAGATGATATATACCCTCTTTGACTCTTCTTGCCATTTGGCCTTCCTAATTTTAAGGCCACTTTTGAAAAAATTTGGGGTATTTCCAAAGCAATGTATCTTAAAATGTAAACATGCACGTGAGGTGAACCTAAGCCTGCTACTTTTTCTGCCAGGCTTTATTTCCTTCTCTCCCTTTCTGCCTTGCCTGGCAGTCCTTACCCCCAGAGCATTTAGCATCACAAACACCAGTGCTCTTGTGGAAAGCTGGCGTTGTTTGCATCTTCACAAAGCCAGATGTTTGGGAGCAAAGGAATATGAGACGTTACTGTCCCTCAGTTCTATTCAAGAGCCATCAATCTTCCACTTCAGAAGTCTCATTCTTCCTCTTTCTAGAGCTCTTTGCCTTTTTAGCACTTCGTCATAGCACTTTGTTTCACCAGGGAATTTCTGCCTTGTATGTTAATCAGCAGCAGTAGTACCAGCAGCATCTGTGTGCCACCAGCCTTCTGGCCCTTTGGCAGTTTCACACTAAAGTTTTTCAGTAGTTTTTATTTTTTCTAAGGTTTCCATCCCAGAGCAATAAACGATGCAAAAAGTGCTCTTCAGGTGCTGGAATTTTTGCCCAAGAAGATCTCATTTCTTGTTTCAGAAGCAAACTCATGTTGCCTTTTCCCAGAGCGTTGGAGTCCCAGTGCTGACTTCTGTGTGTTGCTGAAAACACTGAAGGTGATCAAATTACTTAGGCAAACCCAGTTAAATTTCTGCCCCTGAAGGATTTCAGCTCCTCCAGTCTTCCCACTTAGAAAGCAGATGAGAGGATAAACATGAGTCGTTCTTTCAGGATGCCTGGAGAGCATGGAATATCAGGTCTGGTAAAAGAAAACAGGGAGCTCTTATAGAGGGAGAGTCTCATCGTGAGTTTTCCAGTCCAAAAGTCGAATAACTTCTTATGGTGTATTTTGTATTTGAAAGACAAACACTAAAGTAATAATTTTGGTGGCCCTGAGAAGCCTGCCATTCCCATCATGAGATTCAATTTGATATGCAGAATAATAAAAAAAAAAAACAACTCTCAAAGAATAGGAAAGATGCAAACTTTTCTCTTCTGCCATGACTCTGCAAGATGCATTCGTCCCTGTTTCTTCTTTTCCTGGCTTTTCTGTTCCTCCCTTTAGAGATTCCCTCTGCTCAGTCCCGAGCTGTCTTACATATGCTGAACTTACGAGGATTTAGCATGGCAAAGCCTTTCATCAGCCACCTCAAGTCCAAAGGGATGAAGGAAATGGCAGGGAGGGGTTATTCTCCTAACAGAGCTGTTGCAAGAACTTTCACCTTCACATGATTAGCCTGACTGAGGTGCAAGTCCAAATAGGGAGGATGTTTTTCAAGAAGGAGAGAACTAAACACCTTTAAGAATATGGACAGCAGTAAATTGTAGTCACTTTTAACAGTGATATTAAAAAGCTCGTGTTTTGTTTGACAAATTGTAAGTAAAACAAAGAGCAGAAACCAGCTTTATAGCATCTCTCCCTGCACTGAATGGGCTTTTTCCTTCCTTTGCCATCAAATCTGGATGTATGCATACTGCAGAAAAGTATGTTGTGTGGCTTTAAGTGAGCATCCTCCAACTCAGAATTACTCTTAGCATCGGCAGGAAAAGGGAACTGCAATAGTGAGCTGATTTTTGATCACCTGAAAAAAAAATTGGGGAGGGGGGGCAGAAATCAGGTTGCATAGTTATGGCTTACTAACCATGCGTAGATTTTTTCAGTATAAATCAATGGTAACAAATTTCAAGAATGAAATTTTGAAAGTGTTCAACTCCGTATGGGAAGAGGGAGATGCAGATAAGAGCAGTGAATTGCGAACAGGAACATTCCTGAGCATGTAGTTTACAATAATTCAGCTTTATTATTGGTAGGTAGCGATTTGTGGCATCACTGAAACAGAAGTCGTAAGTGACATCATGTCAGTTTTTTCTCAGAATCCATCGAACGATGCCACTTGTCCATGCTCCTCCTGAGAGCCGTGTCTTGCTCCATACTAGCCAAGATAAGCAAGATCAACAAGTCTGTTTTTTCGCTGGATGTCTATAATGAGTTCAACACTTGCCTTTCCTACTTTACCACCTTTGAACTCAGTTGTGTGCTGTCCGATTGTTGGAATATAAACTACTGTCCTGATAAAATTTCATTTTGCTTCTTTTTGCTTTGGTGGAGTACTTCAATCATACCAGCACTTTCAGTTCGAAGTAGGTGACTACTTTAAGAATTTATTCAGTAAAAGATACACTGGATATGCTTCCAGTACACAGGTATCTGGGAGGTCCTTAACATGAACTCTGTTGGAATAATCGGGAAAATATTCGTATTTTTTTCTCTCGCCTCATTCTGAGTTCGTGCCTCTTTGAGCTCATTGTGCTTTTAATTTTTGTGAAAATAACCCTGGCCTTTGCAAGTCAGGGACAGAGATTTCATTCTGAGTAACAACTTGCAAATTTTAAGTTATTATCTGGTGTGTTTAAGATTTTACTGACAAATTGGTATTTTGGGGTTTTTAGTGCGTTTCAGTTGTACTACTGGTTCTCCCACTGGCAAGGCACTGAAACTGGTGGAGGTGACCTGAAGAAATATGCAAGAAAAGAGTTTGTCATAGTTGTCCTACCAAGAAGTCAAGAAGTGTGGCAGGAGTGTTGTCTCATCTTCTTACTTTGGAGATCTGAAATGGTGTATATTCCTAGTATAACACTTGACATGGACAGGAACTTTTTTAAGAAAAGACTTTTTTTCTGCTGAAGTGAAATAAGATAGGGGATTTTTTTCTTACTGGGGATATTTTGAGACTTTTTAATGACTGATTGAAAAATGAACTTTGTATGTAAAATTATGTGCTTTCCTTTCATATCTGTTGTCCAAATGTGACCTGGCAAAGGACTAGGAAATGTTTTATCTCCACGTATTTTGGCTGCCAAAAATAGCTTTTCAATTTTGGGTTACACAAAGTCAAAATAAGTCTTTAGATGAAATTTACCTGAACGGAAGGGGACAGTGAAACTTCATCTTTTATCAGCTCTAAATTTCATTTAGATTTCAGTAAAGATTGCCTGCCCTCTCAATTAATCACCATTTTCCTGCTTGGTGTTTGTGGTAGCCTACTAGTTCTTTGGGAAGCTCAGAGTGAGGCAAGAAGAAAAGATCTGGCAGCAGGAGGGAGAAAAAAAAGACACCAAAAATTCCTCCCATACATCTTTCATTGCATTTGTTAAAATGGATGTTTGTTGGAGAGAGGGAGATTCATACAAATCTAGATTTAAATAACACAGGACGGTGACCAAAAAATGAACCATCTTGGGAAATGACTTTGAATTTCCCGGCTTTTGTTGGTTTTGTCACAGCCTTATCATTTGTGAGGTTATTTTGTGCGTGTGTGTGTGTGTGTGTGGAATCCTTCTGCCTCATACACTGAAACTGGGACTGTTCAAAGTCTCACATTTTCGTCTTAGTACTTATCTCCCTGATCTTAGAGATGAAAACATACCCCATAGTGTGTTAGATGTAAAAGCCATATGTAGGTGATGATATAGATGGTTATTAAGGGAGTTGATATAGTTAGCAACAGAGATATTGTATCTAGTTGCTCTTCTTTTTTTTTTCTCCTTTTTCCCTTATAATTGGCTACAAGTGGCTCTAGATTCCCAAGGAGGGGCTTTTTCTCCACTACTTCAGCAGCAGCAGCCTGCCACCGCATTTGTGTTTTCTTTGTTTCTTCTTTTCTGTCTAATTCTTAGTACTTTTTCGACTGGAGGTGGAATGATATGTCTTTTGAGACACCCCCACCTCCACAATGTTTTTTTTACTCCTTGAGGGTTTCTCAGAAGGTTTAGTATCTCAGCAGGGCAAAATTGACCCTTCTGGAAGACCTCCCACCTTTGCTTTTTGACAGGATGCCTGCTTTTTTTTTTTTTTTTCTATCCTCAGAGCCAAAATCATTAGGCACAAACATTAACTGGAAGTTTTCATTAGGTGTTTCGTTGTAGTGATTGCTTGTGTCCTTTTTCCCGTAGACCCTGACTGGGCCAGCTTGAATCTGGGAGCCCTCATATGTATCGAATGCTCAGGTATACACCGAAACCTTGGCACACACCTCTCCCGGGTCCGCTCTCTCGACCTGGATGACTGGCCTATAGAGCTCATCAAGGTGATGTCTTCTATCGGGAACGAGCTGGCAAACAGTGTCTGGGAGGAGAGCAGCCAGGGCCATATGAAACCTTCGTCAGACTCCACAAGGTAGGCTGGTTGACTCCATCTCACCATGGCACACAGTATGTGCTACTGCACATGGCCGAGGCTGCAAGCTTATGAGAGCGTAAATCCTCATTTTGGCTTTTTGGTCACAGGTGGTAGGGCACTGCAACATTTTACAACATGGACTTGTAAAATTCTCCTTCGGAGTACACCTTGTAAAAATTGTAATGTATATATATCTTCACTGCATGCCCGGAAAGAGCACGTGTCAAAAGTTGAGTGACCCCGTTACTTTTTTCACTCGTGAAGGTTTGCTCAGCATCTCTAAAATTTTTTTGTTCAGTTGACTGACTGACAAAACAGTGGGAGACTGAAACCTCCTGCCTGGTTGTTCCTCAATCTAAATTACGCTGTAATGTGTTTCTTTGTTTCGGTTGGCCACAAAGTTCCTGCCTCTTGGACTATCAGTTTGTGATTAATAATCTGCCTTCAGTAGTTCAAGCTCACCCAGGAATTTGTGCCTGGCTGGCAGGTCTTTGGTTTCTCATCACAAGTGTTGAAAGTTCCACTCACTATGGACTTGCTTACTTTTTTTTATGTGATATATGTGAAACCATAAGTTGCAGGGAGTTGTTTCTTAAAGAATGGTATTTTACTTAACCTGTCATAGCTCAGCACGGTGAAAATCATCTTTCTGCCATACCTTGTCCTATCACAAGCTAGAGGTTTTTGATGCTTATCTTACCTGATCAGAGTCAAAGAAAGACGTTTTGAAAATACTTCCCTGATTTTCAGTAAATTTCAGATGGAGGTGCTAGGAGTTATACCTGAGGTATTGGCTTGGGGGGAGCGAGGTGACCTCTGGCAGACTGGGGTTCAGCAAAAACAGGCAGGAGAATGACCTTCTGGACTGCCTTGCACAGCTGGGCCAGCCTGTGAAGTTGTCTTCAGAAACGCGTTATAATTGTCTTGGGGCGAGCTCCAGGGGGGCAGCCTGTATCCCAGCACTGGGCAGTCCCCACATAGCAAACAGAGTGGTGGAGCTGTAGCCCTCAGCGTTTGCCTCCCGCGCTTGGAAGAGTTCAGAGGGAATTATATTCTGGTTTTGTTGATGTGTATCTCTGGATCCTGCTTTTTCCAGTACCAGATCAAGAGAAATTGTAATGAGGGAGCATACACCTGGGCCACCTCCTAAGGTGTAGGAGTGGGTTTGTACTGTTGTCTGTAATAAAGTCAACTGTTTCTTACTGCTTTATTTCATTGGTACTGAAAAATGAATTTGTGGTGCCACCTTTGGTTCATCTTCGAGAATGAAGCCAGTGCATTAATCAGGCTACTTAGATGAATGACTATGCGTATAAAAATGTCCAGGGAGACCTACGCAGAGGTTTTGTTCATACATAGACTGTATGTCGTATACGTGTATTTTATTAAAAAGCTAATCTGATTATTTCATCAGGTAGATTGAAATCAACTTATTGCTGCCTTTCAGTCATTAGTATTACTTTAATCCAGAGATCTTATATTGTTGCATCTAACAAATACTTGTTGCTCCTCACTGTTGAGGTGAGCTGCAGAGATACCTCAGTTCTAAACAATTTTGAAAGGAAAGGGCGTATACTCAATTGAATTTATTTATTTTTTGAGAAATACTTTAATATACATATAGTAAAAATGCTGTCATGAAAAATCTGAAGTATGTGTGACTGTGATGAAAAGAGAGCCGTCCACCTGAATTAAATCATTCAGTTTTTTAAGTTTGGAAGTGAATTTTACTTATAAAAACATCAACTTTGTTCTCTTTGTATTCCATGCTTAGAGTTTATTTTAGTTCTTTGTGTACATCTTCATGTTTATATTCAGCTGCTTATGTTTGTCAGTGACATAATTGCGCTTTCCTTTCTTGGACTATAATATTTTTCAACAAGAGGTATAAAGATTCAGTTTATAAATATTAATTTCCATCTGTGTGTCCAATTGCACACTTACTTGATGGAAGAGCTGCTAGGAAAAGTAGAATTAAGGTTATGTGAAAATCTTCCCACGAAACAATTGTAATCTTGCTTTGCTACTCTTGTTTTTTGCACTGTTCGCAGTGGGGACTGAAGTGCTATTTTTCACATAAATATCTGAAATGTCTGCTTTTTCGAAGTGTGTGCCTCCTTTGGTACTTTACTTTGGTCTCTTCTAGCATCATACTCCTTCTGTCCAAGATGTGGTAAGAAAATAAGTTGAAGTTCTTTAGGTATAAGTTGTGCATTCCATTTTCCCACTGCTGTTGGCAGTTTTGTGTGAGGAATCCTGTCGGAAGTGGCTACGAGGGACCTACCGATGGGGTTAAACAAACACTCATTTTTTGTTATTGAGGAGTTGAAGGGGAAGAGACAGTTGAAGTTGAGGGACTGAAGGAAGAGGCAAGAAAGTAAGTAAGTAGAAATATGCTGGGGAGCTGAGTTTTGGAGTTCTAGTGGAGGAGAGATGGAGGGAGTCCACGGGTATTTGAAGATCAGGGAAGAAAGAAACATTCCTCAAAACTCCTTCTGAAGGGGAAGAGATCTGGGGACTGGTGTTGGGGCTCTGTCCTTGCTCATGCTGGTGAACTCTGGGATGAGCCCGAGTCCTAGAACTACTGTGTGAGGAGGCTCCCACACTCGGCGTGCTCTGGCTTTAAGGAGTTCTCACCAAAGCCCTGTCAGATGGGAGAGAGAAGTACTCCCGTGTTTTCTTCCCAGTTTCTCCTGAGCTTACTCATATCCTCGTTCACCTCTGCAGCCCCATTTACTACGTCTGTCCCGCGTGGTGCTCTCATCTTCAGTTCCACTCATTAATCCACCCTCGATGGCTTTCCACATGATAGCTCAAACCTTTAGGCTGTACTCAGTGTTGGAAACACAAGAACAGAAGATCTCTTAACCGTTTCCCCAGCTGATTGAAAGGCTTAGCACAAAGCATCAGTCAAGGACATTAGACAAATACAATCTTCTCATGTGTTTCCATATGGAAGGCATGTCTCTTACTTCTTCTGTCCTCACTGTGCCACCCCCAAAACACTGGAAGTCATTGGCAAAATGATGGACTGTCTGTCCACACTTGCAGAGATCAGACATAAATGAGTCTTTCTTTTGGAGATGAAGCCATCACCGGAAACCTGCAGGCTTTTTAGGAGCCAAAAAAGGGTTGTTGACTGCTCCATAGATACTGAACCTGTTGGGCTGGGAGGCTCGATAACTGTTCACATGCTGGACTAAAAGGAACTTGAGTGTCTTGATATGGTTTCAGAAGCAAATCCTTCAGCTTGGGAGAAGTCAGCACTGCTCACTGAATTGCTCCAGTGGTGTCCCACGTGTTTCTGTTGAGTTAGGGAAGAATGGAGAGACCCAGGGAGACCAATGTTTTACAGGAGGGATTGCCAAATGATTGCTGCAGGCCAGGGCATAATTAAAGAACTTTACTCAGGAAAATGTCAGCAATGTTTTTAGAGGTATGTTAGGCTTTGAGTATAACTTACATTTTCAATTTTGTACACCCCAAAATTAGATAACTATTATCAAACTTAAACACATCCGATATACCATACTGCTGTCCTTTCCTAGTTCATTCAAATGCACTTAAAACTCTTTCTCTAAAAAAGTCATGGGGAGAAATAAAGCTGGAAATGCATTTTGAAGGTCAGAAAGGCTCAGATCAGAGGGTGTGAACTCAAAGCCTGAGAGTTTTGATAGCTAAAGGCGTTACTCCTCTTACTTTCATCAAGGGTATATTGCCCAAGTATATTCTCTGATGTTAACACGTGCCAGGTCTCATCGAGCCTGAGAGACAGCTTGTATAAAATAAGGAGATCTCCTGGTCATGCGGTGCCTCCTGGATCAAAAGCAACGCCCTGGATGGCCTCTGGTGTGAAACTAGGAGGCAGCTGGAGCTGTGGGAGCACAGGTGCAGTGGGATCTCCAAGGAAGCAACCTAGAGTAAAGCAGTAGCATGAGGCAAAGTTCAGACCTAGGGCATTGGCATGATTACAGAGAGGAAAGAGGAATAAGCACGAGCTCCCAGTGAGTAGAAGACGTTGGCGAAGCAGCAGAAAACTCAAGTGCAGGCGAATATACGAGTGGTAAAGGGAGAAGGGACCAGGTGGCCTCTGTGCGGTGGTGTCCGTGGGTCC
This sequence comes from Apaloderma vittatum, assembly GCF_000703405.1. NCBI lineage: Eukaryota > Metazoa > Chordata > Aves > Trogoniformes > Trogonidae > Apaloderma > Apaloderma vittatum. Next base: position 106,546 of record NW_009692656.1, read on the forward strand.
CTGATTAGGTCAGCTTTGGAAGGCTGGTAATTGGTTCCAGCAATTACCAGGAGCCCTGAGAACCGCCGCTCAAACTTCGGGAGCCCTGTGACAAATTGAAGCTGACTGCTGGTGAAGGAGTATCGACTTCCCATTTCTAAACAGGGGGATCATTAGTCAAGAAAAGCATCTTTTAATTACTCACAGGAAGAAAAAAAAAAAGGGAGGGAGAAGGAAAAAGATCTTTCAGTATGGATCCTGCAACAACTGCCTATTTTTTTCCAAGGGTATTCAATATTAAATTTATTGTCTTGGAGGGGAGGGGGTGAGCTGGCAGAATTTGCCTGCAGTCCCTCCTTCGGTAATGCGGGTTTAATTTGGAGTGAGAAGTCAAATTAGAGTAAATCAATGTTGCGACAATTAACTGGGTCTGGGGATGAGATCAGGATTTTCCCCTGTAATTGCTATTGATACTATTTAAGCACACTCTTAAAACATTGATTTGGAGTGGCACAACATGGTAGTAGCCCGGTGGGGCAGGGGCAAAACTGCTTCATGGAGGAATGTCGGTGATGTGGTGAAGCGAACTTAGGGAGTCTGCACCATGTTTTGCCTGAGCCTTTTGCACTGGTGTGTAGATCACCTACTAGATATTTAGCTTTCTTCCAGACACACCTCACATGCCTCACTTTCTCCACGTACTATTTTTGCCCATGTGGCTTTTGGTTGGCAGACTTGCTTGCCATCATCAACTCCTTGAGGTGATGTTGGCCTTCTCCAAATGAAAGAAGCTGCCACCACCCCTCTGCCCACTCCAGGAGGAGTGCTCCCTGGCCCTCTCCCTCTTTCTCTGAGCAACCAGGGTCTCTGTCTTTGTCTCACTGAGGGTAATGGAATGTGCCAGTGAAGAGACCACCTCTGCCTGGTGGCGAAAAGGACAAAGGGCATTGTACTATCCAGGCACCATCCCAGACATGCTTTTTCTTCTCCTGCCCAACTGATGCTGAATATTTGCATTAGCTACATGCAGACCTCGAAGTTGAAGGGCTCCACCATTTCGGCACCTTTCTGAGAGTATTCCCAAGTAGAAGAAACCTCTATCTCCATTAAAATGTATTTTTGAATTGAGGGATGAGTGGTTAGTAGAAGCTCAGGCATACTTTTAAGCTCTGCTGAGGCAGCCCCAAGCAGCGGCTCTTTAAATGGAGCTTCGGAGTTGGAGCATCTGCTGCAATTCTGCTCAGGTGGTCTGTTTGCAGAGCAGTCACCCTGTTTGTTCCAGTTACCAAAGGTTATAAGCAAATGGAGAGGTTCTTGATGCTGCCTGAGAAGTCAGGAGTTGGGAGCTGCCAGTGTTGAGAATTGACTTTCACCTTACGACGTAAGATCCAGCTTGATCCCTCGCTCACTAATGAACTGAATTTAATGGTGTCAGAAAAAAACATTATGCAGCTCGACTATATTTAGCAGACTTTTACAGTCCTAAGCTGAAGGCTGGCTTGCCGTTTCGAGGCTTGCGTCCGCTATGCTGAGCATGCACGGGTTTCTGGGGGATAACTGGCGAGCGACATCTATGAATAGTATTAAACTGTGCCTTCTGTGAAAAAAATTAAACCATGCCTCCTCTTTTTTGTAAAAATAATTATTCCTTCATTATAGGCAGTACAGATAAAGGGCAAGCCCAGGGAAACTGAGTAGTTAGGATCCCAGTATCGTGTCCTGAATCTTGTAAGGATGCTCCGTTTCCTCTTGCGCTCATTTCTTGTTCCTTTTGGCCATCAAATTGCTGTTACAGTCCTGTTGGTCTCCGATTCCTGGCATAAGGCCACAGCGTTACAAATGGAGCCTGGGGGAACATGGGTACCTCTCTATCCACGATTGTCAGGTCTCGTTTCTTAGCGGTTCTTGGCCTGATGAGGTCAGTGTTTTGTGCCTTTTGAATGCTCCTCCATGCCTGACACCTTTCCCATTTCAGGAGTGGGGGAAGGGCATTTTTAAAAATAAATAAAATTAAAAACTAAAAGAAAAAAAAAAAAGATTTTATTGTGAAGGGCTGACCAGAACCCATCTGCAGTTGGGTGGCATCTGCTCCCCACATGTCACTTCCCTCATTAACAAGCAATTGAATTAATTAAATGCTACTCAGAACACGCATAACAAGCTACCGGCAGTGTCCAAATTAGCACTGATAATCAAGGATGATTTCCTTTATTATCCTGCTAAGTGGTGTGCAGGCTCTGATCTCCCTGTCTGCCCTCATCTATTTACATACCCCCAGCTTCTGCCTTTAGAAGCTGAGGTTATCTTACCTAGTTAATTTGCCACGATCACCAAGCATGGCGGATTGATATTCCTGCCTCTGCTGAAGCAAACCCCCCTCCCTTTCTCCCCCTCTCCTTCCTCCCCAAGCCTGGTCCTTTGTATCTCAAGCTCACTGATAAATTAAAAGCCACCCCTGTGGTCTCTCAAGTGAGTAATAGAGGCAGAAATTTCATTTTGCAACTGGCTGATTTAATGATCCAAAGGGTAATTAATGGCCTGATTATCTTAATGTTAAATATGTCCGGCAGCAATTACTGTGACCTCCCGCTTGTCAAGGTCCAGGCTATGCTCTTCTTTCAATTAAGTTCTCTGGGGCTTAATGGTATGAATAAACTCCTCTGATTCTATCATTCCGGACTCTGAGATTTAAGCGAGCTAGGGGCTCGTTTGGAGTTTTAATCAGCCCGTCTTCTACTTGAGCGATCAGAGTTAACAATTATAACAAGGACAGTTTAACTTTCTTTCTTTTCCCCCCCCTCCTTTCTACTTCTTTATATTTTTATTTTATTATTTTTCTTTAAGCGCTTGGAGGGAATTTTGTTGGCTGCAGCGGCAGCTTTGCTAGGCTAGTCTCTCCCTATATAAATTATCATGTGAATGCCGCTGTTTTTCTATTTGACAGGCTTAATTAATTGGCAGGAGCGCCCGAAAATGACAGTGCCACTAATTGCAACTCCAAGTCCATTTCTGTCATTGCGGCACGCTTGTCAGCGGGCATGCCCCGCTCCTCGCCGCGGCCGGAGTTTGTTGACGTTTTCCATTTCGGTTTTCACATCTCGTCGGGGAACATGATGGGATGTGATAGCCCAAGATGTGCCTTTGGGTTTTCCAGGCATGCAGTTTGTGTGCAAGAATGACATTTACTGCCAATAAAGTTTAGACAGCTGGGCTTCTGCCGACCCAACAGCTGCTTAGGGGACTTAAGATTTTACTTCAGATATTTTAGCAAGTCCCGTGAGTGGAGGAGACTTTGGGAAGGAATTGATAAAAGGGAAAAAAAACACAAAAGCCCAACCCACCAACAAACCCTGAGAGTCGTAATTCTCCTGTTCTTTCTGGTGGCTGAACTACACTGAACAGCACATCTCCCGGTGAGTTGGAGTTATATTAGCTCTGTTTTGGACAGCAGATATTTCATAAAGATAATGAGGAAAATTATTAGTTACAAGAGTATTGCGTTTTCAAACACACACATAAATAAAAAGACTGATTCATTGCTGACAGTAAACTAAAACCTTTCCCCATATAACTGTAGAAATGAACCAATTCTGACATGCTAGATTGCGTGCTTTCAGATTAGAGTAATTGTAATTGTTTTAAAATTAAATTAAAAAAATAAAATAAAATTTGTCACTTACCAGTAGCTTCCAGGAAATGCTTCTAATAAGAATAACTAAGTGAGGCAAATGAAATGTCAGCTTGGGTGGCAGCTGGTCGGATTCCACCATTTGGAGGCCTCAGCAGCTCAAATGTAAGACTCCAGGGATGAAGGTTAGTACTAGTACAACGTATTTTATTGTCCTTGTATAGCTCCTTGGCAGACCTTGTCATCCAGGAGATGATCTGGTAAAACACTAGTGCCTGCATAGCAGCCTGGGAGATGCCTGGATAATTAAAAATAATAACAGAACAACAGCAAAAAAAACCCTCAACCCCAGTTGTCAAAGTTAACGAGCGCTTTTAAATAAAATGCCTCTGGTTCACTTGCACGTTTTTTATGTGCAAATCTGTCTTTGATAGAAACTCAAACACTTTGTAAACAGAAGACTAGTTTGCAATCATTACTATAATCGTTATTCTCCTCATTGCCAATGAAAGAGAAGCCTGCAGAGGTGTAAAAGCCACAACAATACTTATATGGTTATTTTAAATTTAAATACCGTAGGTACCACTTTTATCAAATACTCTGAATATTTAATTTATATGTATATATGAACCTGACACACTTACTGCTCCCTGCATTCATACCTCTCATGAAACATAAACATGCTCCGTATGTAGCATGTTCTGGACCCATATGACTCATGGCGAGCCGAGATGTCCAGTTACACTGGATTTATAGTATGTCCTTTTCATCTTGTTTACCAGCTACCTTCTGGACAGTTTGCTCAAGTGTTGCTAGAGTTATTGGAGAGAAGAGCCAAGAAATCCTCACTGCTGTTTTCATTCTCTGATGCCTCTCAAGTGTTAGACTATCCATGTACTCACTTGTTGTTTGCCCTTTGAAAAATGTTTTTGAACATAGAATCATAGAAGAATTCAGGTTGGAAAAGACCCTTGGGATCATCAAGTCCAACCATTGACCAGAAGTCAGGGAAGAGTAATGTGGGCCAGCCCTGTTTTGATACCTGCTAGCTAGGATACCTTCTAGCTGGACACTAAGATCCTTCCTCAAACCCAGCTTGTATGGGTATGGTGACAGTACAAAAATGAGGATCAGAGTAGTGGGCCAGAGGCAATGGTCAAACTTTGAATACTGAACTACAGATGAAGAGAAGGGCCTTCGAGGGGCCTTGAAAGAGAAGACAAGTAGCTTTGCTGTCATACAGTAGAGGAAGGCAACAGTCCATATTTCAGCAGCTTTTGCCATTTTGATACAGGTCTTGTTACATCTGGTGTTTCATTCCCATTACATGTCGTCCTCAGGAATTGTGGAAAACACTCAGCCCCTGTTTTTGAAGGAAGCTTTCAGTGTTGATGAAAAAATTCAAAACCCGCTCTGAATACACCCAGAAGACTGAAAGAAAGACATCCTTGGCTGTATTAAGCGTACAGATCAGAGCTACTTGAGGACATCTTGCCTCTTTAGGTTTCTGCAGTAGGACAGGTGACAGAGAATGAAACATTTTACCTAGGAGGTACCATCCACCCAAGGTACCTCTATTCTGCTGTGATTCTCAATAATTTTTGGTTCTGTTTTTCTGTGTGTGTGGCTGCCATGGTGAAAAGCACCAAGTTAAGCTGAAATTCCCTAGAAGAAGGAAGTTGATGAGCTGTTACACTTTGGAAAATTTAGGATTTGAGTTTGGGATTCAAGGAAGGAGGATTTCTTTCTGTTGTATGAACAGTCATGAGTGAGACAGTGTGAAGCTATGTCGGGAAAACAGTATTTGTAAGCCATTAATCAGCTGTCAAAAAAGTCATTTTTTTATTTGCTAGAATAAGAACCAGTTGGTTGAGTGCCTGTTCTAAAAGTCTCAAAACAGTGTGGCATCTTGTTTTCAAACTTAATTTTCAGTTTATATATGGACTGGTTATTTCTTGTTTTGTATTAGTTCTCTCCCAAACACCTAGCAGAGCTAGAGAACATCTCAGATTTGAAGACAAAAGTGTCTTCACTGTGACTTCATATCTCCTTGGTCTTAGCTACTGGAGAAGGACAACGCAGAGCTTCCTAGTAGAGAGATAACCATCACTGTGTTTGTTAGAAACTACTTGGGACAATGTTTAACTGCGTTACTATAACAGAGGAGTGGAGGAGCTAGTCAGAAAAAAAGAGATTAATTTCGAATGAGAGAGAAATTAATATTGTATTTATAAATTGAGGGAAAATATGGCTTACCTCAAGCTGATGGCCAAAAGCCAGTACCACTTAAAATGAATTAGATGCCAACCACTGTGGCCTGATCTTTCCCCAGAAAATTCCTTGATTTAGAAAGTAGAAATGAGACTCAGTCACATGCTGCAGCAAATTCAGTTATCACAAAAGATGGACAGTGATAGCTTTGCGACAGTGACGTTTCCCATCCCTTGGTGATTATAGGCTCCCATCCATCTAAGTGCAGCCCGAAATCACTGCAAACTTGGAAAAGGACAGATCTGTAAGCAAATGCCCTATTTCAGTCCAGCAGCTAGACCGGGATGGTGGTTAGCTCTTCTGCAGAAGGGCAAAGACCAGGTAGGTTTGCTCTAGAGTCTTGAAGACATCTGGAGGCCTTTTACTGAGAAAGAAGTACTGTGCTTAGTGCGCTGTCCTTCCACCCACCGGTCCCTTCCACTCTGCAGCCTGTGTGAGCACTGTATCCACGTAACGGAAGCAGTGGGAGCTCATGGCCAGGGGTGAGGGGACAAACAGAGGCAGATCAGCCCTTCTTCCAGCAGGGCCCTGCTATTGCTCATCTGGATCAGAATAGGGACTGGTGGTGAAGAGTTGTGAAATAGGGAACAGGTGGACTCTAGAGTATATTTTCTCTCTGCTGCATTTTAAAAGTAAAAATAAAAAATCCTACTTTGTCAAGCTTGGAATTGGCGGCATGGACTGGAGTTTGAAACCAAGCTAATTGTGAGGTGTTATTTATGGTGGCTTATTTTGGCTATCTAAGGTGAAATACCTGGATTAGGAGTACAATGTAGTGCTGCTTTACAGTCCGAACTCATGAGATGGGGCAAGAATGGTGTAGATGAGTATTAAAAAAAAAACAAAACAAAAAAACCCCACCACCACCAGAAACTTGATTAAGCTCATGTGCCCCTTGCTTTCAGGAATTACAAGTGTCAAATCAGATGGGTTTTGAGTGAGAGGATGACAGATAGTCCTGACTCCAGGAGCAAGTCCTTCTTCAGGAACACAGAAATGGTTGAGCTTTGACAGCAAAACATTTGCAGGGGAGTATATATATTAGCTAGGCTTACTTGGACCCATTTTTGTCATTTACACTGAAATTAAGTTCCATGCTGCTCCATGTATGTGTCTATGCACATATCTTGCTACTACTTAACACCTGATGAATAAATATGGAGAGTTTCATCTTAAATAAAGCAAACTAAAGGAACTGAAAAATTAAGTTTCCTGTATAAAAATTGGGCAGCCTTACCAAAGCAGTCTTTGCTCTTGCTGTCTTTGGTAGTAGCTATTTTATCAGTTATTTCCAAAAGGAAAAGCATTTAACACTTGTGTTGCTATCAAAATTCAGGTGTTTCTGAGGCTGAAATTTGTAATAAAAAGGCAAAAAAAAAAAAAGCAGTGGAGGAAAAATATGCCAAATGCCAAACATCAACTATTCCAAGATCCCTTAGGTCAGACCCAAAGGCTTATCCACGAGATGTGTTCAACCTCAGAAAGTACTGTGAGGTGAGTGCTTGCTGATGCTGAGGAGCTCAGCAGAGCTGCTTAGCTGGCAAAAGAGGTATCCAGCATATTCAAAACATAGATACTTTGTTAGCGTGAGATGTTATGTAAAACATTTTATTTGAAGCCTTTCTTTGTACGTAGTGTTTTAACCTGTTCTTTTTATTTCTCCTGCCCTAAGGTCGTGGCTGTCTGTATGTCAGGTCTCACCAGAGATGAAGCAGTTTAACTAAACATATTATTCAAATTGGTTGCTGTACGTGGCATAAGAGCAGTAACTGTAAAGCCAGTTTATTCCTGATTTGTGCTGCTGAAGTTATATTACATACATTATTTTTAACATTTCTACACATGTTTTTCTGCTGGTAAGATGCACATAAACTAATTGTGGTTAAATACGAAGACAGGCTGTTACTGGTTGGGCTGAGATGGTGGCGAGGTGGTCCTCACATTACCTTGCACCTGGGCGTAACTCAGGTGGGATGCTGCAGGACGGTCATGTTGCATGGGCAGCGAGCTTTCGGTAGCGGTCACTGGTGAGGGAGGTAGTTATGTTCCTTCACCCTCCCGCATTGGTTTTGTTCATTCCAGCCTTCGGAGGCTGTTTGGATGGCAGATCGCTTTGTTTGAACTCGTGGTACAGCAGAGAAAAGAGCATGCCTAAAACCAGCGGTGAAGATGCTTAACAGTACTTCAACAAAAAAAAAAAAAAAAAAAAAGGCAAGCGCCT
>NW_009692656.1:114675-146612 GCF_000703405.1 Apaloderma vittatum
AAGGCAGTGCCTTGCCGTGCTACTGGTGGCTTTGCTGGCCGGTGACACTCGGCACAGAAGCAGCAGCATGCCTTTGCTTTGGTCGTGGCTACAGAACCCGCAGGGCTCCATAACAGTAACTGTGACCAACTTTCTCTCTTTTGTGATTTTTTTCCTTTTTTTTCCTTTGTTTAAGACTGAGCTTTGTTTCTGGCTCTGCAGGAAGCTGGTAGCCTATGGCAAGGGACTGGGGAGATAAGACTTCAGTAAGATAACTAAATGAAAAGGGCAGCAGTGAAAAGATGGTGCTGGCTTTTGACTGGACTGAAACTTGATATACACATCAGCCCAAATGCAGTTTCCCCACAGCTCTCAAATATTATCCGTTTGTCAGAGGCAATGCGCTTACTGCTGGATTTTCAAATGTGCGGGTGCTGGAGAGAGGGGAACCAGCAGCACACCCCTGAAAGAGGAGAGCGACCAGAAGAAATAAGACCACCATCACTCCGGCTTTAAAGTAATTAAATGGCAGGCTAAAATGTGTTGAGGTGAACACAGGTGACGAATCGGAGCCTTTAGAGGGTAGGAATTAGAGTGAGATGAAATGCCTTACTGTGCCTATTAACTAGATTGTGCAGACAGTGCAAAGTCCTGGCGCTGAAGCATTTTTTTGTGCGAGTCTGCAGAGATGTTCAGTAGTGAGAAGGAGCCATGTCTTAATAATTGGTAAGCCTCAAAAGGTATGGATGGGATAAGCTTCAGAAAGTCTTCATGCTGAACAGATGATTATGTCATGGCCTAGAAATCTCCCAGCTAACTTTTCTTTTTCCCCTAAAGATTTAAATTTTCTTGGTTTCGTCTAGGTCGCAATTTCTAAGTGATGTTTTTGTTGTATTTTCATTTCTCTGCAGTAGCAGCCAGCCTTGGGAAACTCAGGTGCATGCACAATTAAATCACAGCCTCGATTAACACTTTTGAGACTTCTCTGCAAGTGGAAAGAATAGGATTGTGTCACTGTGTACTGAAACTGAAGGGTATCAGCCTCCAGCTTGAGATAATACCCAGAAGTTGACTTTTTTCCTTTCTCATCTCAAGAAGAAAAAATTTGCAGCTCTAATCCTTTGCTAATTACATATGTGTACTCCTGTCTGAGCCTTTCCAGACCAGATCTGCTTTGGCTGCTTGTGCAACTCTTGCAGCTCAGACCAGTCATAAATAGATACCTGAGATTTCTTGGATTGACCTGTTGCATTAAGGCAAAAAAGAAGGGGGAAAAAAAGTAGCTACAGAAATTGAAGTTACTTGTTCGGACCTCCAGTCAAGGAAAAATAGAAGTTTTAATGAATTTAAAATGTTACTGTGGTTGCAGTTTTGAGAAGTGGTCAGAACCGCAGTGTCGGTTGGTGTAGATGCACCCAGCCATGGTTTCATAGAATCATAGAATTGGAAGGGACCTTAGAGATCATCTAATCCAGCCCCCCTGACACGGGCAGGGACGCCTCTCAACTAGATCAGGCCACTCAAGGCCCCATCCAACCTGGCCTTGAACACCTCCAGGGAGGGAGCAGCCAGAACCCCCGCGGGGGGGGGACCAGCCACAACACCTCTGGACAATTTATTCCGAAGTCTTGCCACCCTCGTACTGAAGAATTTTTTCCAAAGATCCAGTGTAAATCTATTCGCCTTTAACCTAAATCCATTTCTCCCTGTCCTATCAGTGGACACTCTCATAAAAAGTCCCTCCCCAGCCTTCCTGTAGGTTCCCTTCAGGTATTGGAAGGCAGCTATTAGGTTCCCCTGGAGCCTTCTCTTTTCAAGACTGAACAATCGCAGTTCCCTCAGCCTGTCCTTGTAGCAGAGGTGCTCCAGCCCCTGGATCATCTTTTTGGCCTCCTCTGAACATGCTCCAACAGATCCACGTCCCTCTTCCAGCTCTCTCCTGTGGACCCTGTCACCAGTGGGAGAGTACTGGTGTGGGTCAGTGCTTGGTTTCTCAGGCATCCCTTGGCGGAGGCCAAGGATTTACCGGGGTGCCCATGGTGCATGGGCGCTGCAGTAGTACATGCAGGTCACGCGTGGTCTCTGGGAAATGTCCAACCCTCTGCCCGTGCGTGGGGTGACTGTGCGCAGCAGGGGTTACTGCACACAGCCTTTCCTTGCCATTCAAATCACTGGATATTTGTGAGCCTGGAAGGGTTGAGCGCTGCTGCCTTGGATCCATCTGGCTGGCGATCCCGCAGGACAGCTTTCCTGACTGTGGAGAGGTACAGGCCATGGTGTGTGACGTGCTGATGGGCTTTGGCAGTCAGAAGAGCAACCCACCTTCTCGCTGAGGATCAGGAGCCTTTCAGACACACAGTGAAATCGTTTATCTGATGGGTCACTTCTGGAAATAACAGCCATTCCCTCCTATGGTGTAATGCAAGCCCTGTGTTGGATTATGATTTGGTGGGATCTTTTCTTGTTCGCTTTCTTATTTAAATAAAAATCCACTGGCACCACTAGCATTTTGCAGGCAGGATACGGGTTTTTCTATGCAGAGCCAGGCTTTAAAACACTGCTGACTTTACATGTTAAAGAACCACATTAAAAAAAAAAGGGGGGGAGGGATGGGGAGGGAAGAACATCCTACAGCTCGAAATGTGAGTGAGGTAGGAGCCGTGCAGACACAACTTACTTTATACTTTTAAGAGTTCACCAACCTCATTGCTTGGCTTGTTGCTCCAGGGCAAGTTAATTAAAGCCAACAGAGAATTTGAAATTGGGGAAGGGGAGCATTTGTTAATTATATTGTGGAATTTCTTTCTAATTCACATCCTTTTGAAACCCAGTCTTTGTGAAGCCCCTTGCCTAGAGCTGATGAGCCCCAAGACCAGAACAGCGGCATGTAGCTGGCACGCAGGTTTGCTGGTGCAAACATATTTGGAAGGTACATAGACTCAGGTGCCAAAGATCCCTTTGAAATGTGAAGTATCCGTTTTGTGTCACTGATGAAAGTTCTGTTACAAATACGTCCCCGGTATTTTGCAGATTTTAAAGGACGTACTGTAGTTTACGAAGGGTCTTGGGATGTTTGGAGAAGCAGATGGGGATTAGGGATGTGCAGAATAATACCATGGGAAGACTCAAAATGAAATGAGAGGAGTGTCCAGAAAGTGACTCTTCTGATAAAGTTTTGGAACTTGTGAAATTAGTAGATGTTTAAATCCAATGTTTTAGCTGGTGCTTGTTGTCACATTTTTGTTTTGGTGAAGCCAGACAGCTCATTGGATACCAATGTATGTGTTGAAACGTGGAGTAAGAGAGGAGAACATGGGATGTCACAGTGTAAATCTTACTGTAAACTTCAGAAAGGGTGTTTCAGTCATGCAAGGAAAATACCCTTCAAAAATGGCCAACATCAAATGTGATGCTGTATTAAAGAGGCGAGTGCACATAATGTTCTAGGGGAGAGAGGTTTGGTTTGTATTTGTGACCATCAAGATGTGGTGGACCATCTTGCTGCCATAGTGGGACATAACAGGAATCAACCCAGTCTACAGGGAAGGCTTTCAGAATAAAGCAAAAGAATGGAATTGACAGTGCAAGAGTAATTAAGGGGGGGCAGGGGAGGGAAGGAGCTGGTTTTATTATTTCTCAGATTTGATACAAATAACTTGGGCTTAACAGACAGAGCTTTTTGTCTTATAGAAAGGTGTATAATGTACCAGAGCTGCAGCTCACTGAGCAAAACAGGGCTGTGTGTTTCTGAGGAGGCAAATGGGATGCAATGCGTGGCTCCTCTGCAGGGAAACTAGTTGAGTCTCTGGTTAATCATGAGAATAATTTATCAAGCAGTATTTAATGGACAGCTTATGAGCATGTATGTGGGCAGGGTAGCTTGTAAATTTGAATGTGCCTATTTTCTTTGACAGCAATCAATAACTGTGCTGTTTATTAATGTACTTCAAGAGGTTGTCTAAGACTTTTTATGATCGGTCTGAGCTCTCTCAGATCAGTCAGAAAGAAATGACAAAGCAGAGCAGCACTTCTGTGTTTACAATCAATATCTCTCTTCTTGTTTTCATGCAAGTAAAGGAATTGGAATGTGCTTTTGCACAGGATTGTTTGTACCACTCAGTGCAAGGCAGCAGACTCGGAGAGGAGGATTGGATCACAGAATCACAGAATCTCTTTGGTTGGAAGAGACTTTGAAGAGTCCAACCATTAACCTAGCACTGCCAGATCACCATTGAACCATGTCCCTAAGCACCAGATCAACCCGTTGTTTAAACTGTGAAGTAGGTGCAAGTATCCACACAAGGGTTTTGGTCTGGAGCAGGAGAAGACTCTAATTTGGTTCACAGAATGGTTGTGGCCCACACAAACTGGATTCGCTTTGGAGAAGACCAGGTGGAAGCTCCACGTGCTCCCAATGTCCTCCAGACTCTATTTTGAACATAAGGTGCCAACTCACAGTGCTTTGAACCTCTTGTATAGTTGGGAATGCTTAATTCAAAGGATGAGGCTCAATTAGTTAAAGGTAATGCCCATCAATCATTAATATGTAGGGTCCTTGGCACCAGCTGCTTCAACCTACACGTCTGTTCCTTTTGCACCTCTTTATTTGCCAGTGTAGGCAGAGCCTGAGTTTTCCACAGAAAGCAGTAGACTGGATTATGCCACCTGGCCTGAGCCCAGGAATCAGCTCTTGACTGAAGTGCTTCCTTTCCTGTTTCCTCAGGATTTGCAGTATAATTTGAGGGGCATTTGCTAGCGTCCAAATCTTGCTAGCCTCAGAGTATCTGATTCTGGGTTTTTACTGAAATCATGATAAATACAATTCCATCTGAAGTGTGTGTGTTTACCAATCATATATTTGTCAGTCAGAACAAAATAATATCTAAACCACATAAAATATGAAATGTTATTTTGCTTGTGTATGTACTGCCCTTTCACTATTAGTTCAACATTCAGGAAAACTAATTTCACTTCTTTAAAAAAAATAAAATTCAATCTTTCCTGGAATACGCCGTTTTTATCCAACAATACATTGGGTAACTTGTTTGCAAAGCACGTAGATAAAACTTGGCTCGTTTAGGGCCATAGAGGGGTGCATCTCAGGCCTCTGTTAAACATTTGAGCTTTCTTTAAGCCAGAGCTACATCAGCAGTGCAAGTGGGATCAAACGCACAGTAATTCACCTTGATACGGGCATTAAGGTGAGTGCATGTCATGACCATAAGTTGCCAAAATAGAAAGGGAATTTCAGAGGGAAACAAGAAGAAGGATATCAAATCTTCAGTGAGTGTGTTCAGGAGGAGATGTTTAAGGGGGTCAGTGGAATTATGATAACTGGGGAGAGGTTGGAGGGGTTTGCAGGCATTTGGAGGTGCTGTGCTCCTTGGAAAAATGAGTTCTTGCAGTTCAAGAAAATGCTCTGAGGAGCAGAGGATGAAATGGAGAGGAAGTGTTTGAACTTGTTACCTTAAGCTGTGCAGTCATCACCCAGGGAAAGCAATGAACCCCACCGCTAATAAACACGGGATGGGGAGCAAGGCAAGGGACCGAATGATCCAGGTGGCATGTACATCCCAGATTTGCTGAATCTCTGACAAGGATATTTAGCATTCAGCACCCACAGCAGATTTTTTAAATATATCTTTCCATTTCATGGTGAGTCCTCCACTACTCCAGAAGCCTACAGAAATCAACTGAAATCAAGATCTAATTCCAATGCTCTTTCCTCCCATGTCCCCTGCTTCCCTCATGCATCCGCTGGATGTCCATTTCTGTAAGTTTTCCCTTCAGAACAAACCTATCATTTTTCACCACAGGATATTTACAGCTTCAATCAGTGCCAAATTCAATTGGCTTCTGATCTCATCGCTGGAAGTTATAGATGCAGATATTATTTGCACTGCGGTTAATTATGGAGCAATCAAACTTTGGCTTTTCCACTGTAATTTCCTCTGCCAGCTAATTTAATTAATCACCCCCAGCTCAGCTCTTCCAGCTGCGACCGGCAGGGTCATTAATTAGACATGTGGTGGTAGCTCATAGACCAGTTCCTGTTAAGGGGCTGCTGCCCACTTGATCTCTAAGGGAGCAATAGCTTTTTTTTGAAGCATCCAGGCAGGATCTGAGGTAGCTGCCAGGTTATTGTATTCCTCAGAAGTGGAAAGCGATTCCCAGAAGACGGACTGCAAGCAAACAGCGAGATTGCCAGGACTGCTAGCACTCAGATCACCAGGCACGGTTTGGCAAGACAGGATTGGGATCAGTTCCCCCCTGAGATGCAATTGAGGGTCTGATCCAGCAGTTCTCTGTGGTCCATCCTTTCTGGTCTGATCCAGGAGCTAAAAAAAACCAATTACTCGGAAACTTAATATACCTGACAGTTTGTGGGAACTGCCTGGCTTTTGTCAGATGGAAAATAGAAAATTTCCTAATGTAGACAACAAATAATAATAAAAAAATAATTAATTGCCAGATAAAAAAATGTTCCTATTTTTGATGTTCACTATGAAAGCCAACTAGGTCTGTCATGTTGTTTGGATGTCAGAATAATCAGTAATTTTTTTTTTTTTTGAGGTAGACGAATCATTTGTAGTAGACAAAATACTTTGATTACATCCAGCTTAAGAATTTCGTTCTAAACATTTTTAACAGAAGGTGTGTGCTTTGGAACATGCAGTAGCCCATCCTAACAGCCCTGGAAAGTCTGAGCATTTTGTCGGGAAGACAACAGATCCTTAGTCTTCGCTCTTGCATGGTGTGTCTTGGTAGTCAGCAAAACCAGACCCTGCTGCTGGGTTCTGCTGTGAATCTGAACTACCAAAGCATCCTCAAAAGCCACCGTGTTCTCAGCCTGGGAATACAGTTGTAAACATCCTTCCTTTTATTGCCAGAATCTATTTCATCCCCCTTGGAGTGTCAGCAAAGCCTCATCACACCATGTATTGCTTCTTGGAGTAGGCAAACTAGAAGAGCTGAAAATCGCCGGAATGGTTGTAGCTCTCGGGCAGCTTTTTCAACAACATACGACAGCTAGTTAATTTTACCGCACTTCTTGAACCTGTTGCAAAGCTGTCATTTCTAATCAGTGCATCTGTCTGCCAGCGGTAGATTGCTGATGGATTAGTTGGAGTCTCCCTCATTTCTTTTCAGAACAGACAAACTCTGCTCGAGACAACTGTTTTAATCATCTTGGGTCACAGAGCCTCCTTTCAGACTCTTCTGTCCAAAATGTCCATCAACACCACTGAGCAATAGTAAACTGAAAATAAAAACTCGGTTCTCTTCATCACGTAACTCTAACGAAAACAGCAACAAAACAGCACTGTGGGCTCAGGTAAGCTTCCTTTTCTGAAGGAGGAGAAGGTGCTTCTGATGCAGCCCTGCCTTCAAATGCATCCTACTCTTCACTGGTGGCTTTTTTTCTTCCTTATATCTCTCAGAAGATTCCCTTAGTCTGAACTGTTTGGGGAAGATGCTTTCAATAAAAAGTCCCTTCCTCACCACAGTCAGGGAGAGCTTTCGGGATTTTCACAAAGAAGCAGTTCAGCAACTGTTTCAGAGTGGAGGGGTCACATCTGCTTTTACCATCACAGGAAGACAAGGAAGATTGTTGACATGTTATCGCCATCGAAGCCCTGAATAAGAGAGATTTGTAACTGATAAGAAAGCAGCCTGTCTCTTCAGAGAACCTCTACACCTTGCTTTGGAGCAAAACTGAGTGCTTCTGCTAGACCTCAGTGCGGAGCAGCCAGATCATCGTGCTAGGAACACTCCTTTTATAAAACCTTTCTCAGCTTGAAGTCAGTAGTCTTGTAGCTGGAAATGCTGCTGCTGGAAAGAGCAGGGCCAATAGGAATCTTAAATCTTTATCTTAAGAAGGTACTGCTAAATAATTTACAGCTCACAGTAGAACAACTACTAGTGTTAACTAGAAGATAATCTGCTATGAAGGAAGACCTCAGTTCCTCACTGAAGAAAAGCAGCATCTGAAATTCCTAAAATAACCATGTGTTACATAGGTAAGCTGGAAAATTAGTTTGTTTTTGCTGTGCAAGAATTAGAATTGCACTTGGTCTTGATCAGCAGATTGCAATCACCCTGTGCTGCTCACCTTCTCCTCTCACTTGGTTTTGTTTTATTTGAGCAGTAAGTATCTTAAATCTTCACAAAGCTATTGCGTGTCCTCTGTGGAGACTCATCATCGTCCTGCCAGGCATTCATCAAGGCTTCCAGTGAACCACCTCATTAAGTATTCCTCTAATCCTTATCAATCAAAACAGTTTACTTATAACTTTACTTTTTCCTCCTGAAGTAATCAAAATATGATACTCCACAGATTGGAGAAAATTGTCAGTGCTGTATTCTGTGCTAATCCATCACACGAAACAGGCATAATTTGGGCATCAGAAGAGCATTAAATGTTTAAATAAGCAAGAGCCAGTCAATGAGAGAGTCCATTAACTGCTCCAGATGACAGGGCAGAAAAATGTTTGGATCACAGGTGTGTTGGGAACCACAGCACAGGCCTTAGAGCAGTGGAGCCATCTACATTCTGCAACAGGCACAAGGTTTTCTGTATTCTTCACAATATTGCTCAAATATGCAAAAGAAATGCATGAGCCAACAGAATGGCATGAGGGCTTTTAGCTTAAACTGGAGTTTGAAGCTCGATCAGCTCTTTGTGGAAGATAGTCCAGCAGATAGTTAAAGATTTCGTCACTTTTCTATAGCCTTACTTTCTTCTGTACAAACTTAGTAGTAGCTTTCAGGAATAGCTCGGTCATTGATGATGAGAAATGGGGAAGAAGTCTTTTATTTTATTCTGTAGACTTGAGCAAAACATACTCATTTGCCATCTTCATTTCTTGAAATAACTGCTCTGATAGCAAATGCCGTGGACAGGCCCCATGTGTTGAGACTGGCCACTGCAGACATGTAAGTTTTTGAGAAGTGCTGGGGCACATGAGTCTACCTGAAACTATGAAGGGTCATGAGGAGGCTTCTCACAGTCACTTCTCAGGCTGAGGATGACTGCTGTATTTCTCTGTGAAACACCAGTTCCAATGGATTTGGGAGAAAAATTCCTCATGGAGAGGCTGTGGATGTGAGATTTCTTGTGTCTTTATTCTGTGGCAAGGATCCCAGTCCAAAAGTCTTTCTGGTGGAAGAATGATGGTCTTCTGGTGAATGTGGTGACCCTCTTGAGGTTTGACAAAGCATCAACAAAGCAGATGTTGGGTCGTGCTGGATCAAGGATATAATTTGTGTGTGCTTTCAGCCCTCAGTTCTTCTGTCCTCTTCTATTTGAGTCAAGTTGCATTTTAAGCTAATTTCCCCTTCTCGTAGTAATTATGCATATACTGTTTCCCTTCGCTTGGTGTCGTAAAGCAAGCTCTTCATTTTCAAGGGAAATAAATAGTACATGCAGCTGATGGAGTTCAGCAGTGCCAGGGTATTCTGCACCAGTCCAGGGGCACGTCTTCTTTTCAGAATGAAAAAAACCCCAACCAAAAAAAACAAACAAAAAAAAAAAAGACCTATTGTAGTTAGAGTGTAAGCCTGCTTTTAAAAGGATGACTGGCAAGGGAAAATTATCAAGACTTGAGACAGTAATTATCAGCCACTGAAAACAGCATATCAAGCTGTCCATATCAATATCCCAGAGGGAAGTGCCCCAGGAGCCGCAGAGAGAGGTCGGATGAGAGGTGCCCGGGCGCAAGCCCTCTGAGCCGCGGAAGGTGCTGATTGTAGTTGTCAGTTTTCTGCTGTTATAAGCTCTCCTGCTATAAATACAGCCTAGCCACCCTCGTCTTGAAAAGATCCCTAAACCTTCCTTTTCTCCCCTTCCACCGCTTCGGAAAGGCAGCGGCTGACAGTCCAAATGTTTGAAATAATTGGATTCTGCATTCTAATTCATCTGTAAAGTATTCGTTGATTAAATTAGCCTAATAGATATTATTTCTTACATGACTGCATAATTTCATCCTGATTGGATCACTATGGCACTAACGAGTCCCCCAATTTACTGTTGACTTGAGAATCACAGAAGGCTAGAGATAACTATCATCTTGTTTCCATTTTTTTTCTTTCCCAGGCTAAAAGTTAAACTGATTTATACTAAAAGGGCATACAGCCGATGCTCAGGTGCAGTTGTACTTTAGTCTACGAGACCAGTGTTAGAATGAAAAAAAATGTTGGTTTATATAATCTTGAGCCCTCTTTTATTTACTCAGTGGGTTGTTCTGAAGCAGAAAGATTAACTGACCATTTAAATTCCTTTGGGGGAAAATGGAAACATTTTTAAATAAAATACATTTTATTATCTCATCAAAACAGATAGGCACATTGCAAATGAACCTCATAAGGACTGCACACATTCAGGGAAATGAAAATACTCCTTTAAAGATAATGTTTCAACAAAAGTGGTTTTAGCCTCTATTAGTAAGATTTTTCTTTGAGCTGCAATTTGAGTGTAACCAAGAGAAAGGAAGAGGAAAACAAAATTATATTTAGTTTTCACACTAAATGAGACCAGATATTTGTTTCCTGAGGAAGAAGGAGCTACCTTGGAGTCCTGCTCATCTACTGTAAGGATGATGGGCTCATGCCCCTCTAGCTCTCCACGTTCGCCCAACCACTCAAGCCCAGCAGACCCCTTCTGCAGAGGGCCTTTGTTGGGAAGGGGTTAAAAGCACAATTGGCTTTTTCCCCTGCCCCAGTGGCTGGAAACAGCTGGTGGGTTTTGTGTAGGGCCGGTGAACTGAACAGTCGAAAGAAGTTTTTGGCAAACACTCGGCCTGCCCGGGACAAGAAGAGGTGGGTCAACTCAGGAAACCGTTTTCATGAGCAAACAGGGGAAACAATGACCGCGCAGCAGGAACAGAAGGGAGACCCGGACCCGCTGAATAGCTCCCCCCAAAAAAAAAACTGGCTCAAAAGGAAGAAGGTCCATTCGCTTCTGGGAATCCAATAAATTGTTTCAGGAAGTGAAAGTCTGTCCAGGCTAATGGAGCTGTGATTGACAGGTGGTTCTCATTACGGCGCCCATCAGGGGACAAAGTGAATTCCAATGTTATTTAAGAGGTTAAGTAGAAATAAGATGCAGGTGACAGCCCAAGGCTTGAGGCATCGTGTGCTGCTCTTCCTAAGTTGGTTTTGGGGTTTTTTTTGTGATGACCCTCAGCAAAATTTAAAATGAATGGAGTTGGGGCAGTTTGGTAAGTAAAATTTGGTCCTACCGTGACTAAAGATAAGCTTACCTGGCTGCATGGGAGAGGGAGCAGGGAGATGAAGGTTGCTTTGGTCATTCTTGCATTGTTGAAGAGTTCCTGTTCCTTACATCCACATAAAGTGGATGTTAGGTCTGTTGAGAAGCTGCAGTGAGATGAGCTTCCAACACTAGCTACCATGTCCTCATGTTCTTGGGCTTCCCAGTGGAGAAGGAGGAGGAGGGCAAAGCACCAGGAAAGATTATGGTGCTTTGTTCTTCTTGAAACAAGCCTCTGTGACCCTTTTCCAGAGCTCCCAACAACAACATCTTGTAGCGCTCAGAGCCAAAACGGCTACAATCATACGACATTTGTCTGCTACTCATGCTCATGATGTGGCAGCTGATGAGAGCAAATCACAAGGCTTTTAGCTCAATCAGAACAAATTTGAAGTAATTTTGAATTGAAATGTGTGGAGGCCACCTAGGATTGGGTCAGGTTTCTGAGTGCGCTTCTCCAAGGTCTCAACCTAGCTTGAGGAGGAAAAGAGAAGGCAAATAAATGCATTACTAGTGACTCAAGTTGCCTTGTGTTCCTGACTAGGAGGCATCTTTGTACTGCCGTAGGCAATGAAACTGAAACTAAAGTCTGTTTCTAGCCTCATTAGCAGAAAATGAAGAGAAACTTGCCTTGCAGAGCACCCCAAACAAAATATTGCTTGTGTAGACTATAAGCACCAAGACGGGGTTTAAGCTGTGACCAGAGGTTTAAAGTAGATCTGCACATGTGCTGAACCATACAGACTATTTATTTCTCTCTCCTTCTCTATTTTTCATTTTCCTGAATGCCCAAATAAGCAGCACTGGGTGTCTTAACACTTATGGATGTCATGGGGTGGGAAGCTCTTAGTCACAGTATTGATAGAATATTGCGTGGTGCATTGTCAGATACAAGGATGTAGTTTAACCAAGAGATTCACGGCTGGCTTGTGAATGATGGTGAAACTCCCAGGTATGAGGTGTGTAGAAAATTTGGGTTGATGCAGAATTAGTGTGGTATTCAGAATGTTTATTTACCATTGGAGTTCAGACCTGACTGTGTACGAGGGGTAAGTAGCTGTGCACAAGGCATTGGGGAAGGGCACTTAGAGGGGAGAAGAAAAATACCCACTTGCGTTGTTTCATGAGTGCATTCCCCAGTAATACTAATGAGAATTGCACTTTAAATGCAGGACTGATTTGTGATGAGATCAGCTCTAAAGAGTACATTTGTGGAATGATAACCTGATTGGTGGCACTGCCTCTTGAAGGGCTGAAGGGGTCTAATTGGCATATAACGCACTATAAATTTATTAGCAGCTTCTGCTTTCCCATTGGCGGACCTTCTCCTGCTAACCACCAGGAAATTACCAATTTTCAGGAGTTAGTCACTCAAGTCGCACCGCGTCTGGGTTTTAAAAAGAAGCCGACATCGCCGCTCTTATAAATCCTGGTTTAGAGCTTGTTCATCAACAGCCGACTGGAAATTGGTCACTTGTGTGGTGCACAACTTGCGTGCTGTGTGTTTACTATTCAACTTCTATCCTCCTCGGCTGGTTCCTCCTTCCTACCTCCTTGCTGCAAACCCAAGTTGCACAAAGACCATTAGGAGGTAACTAATCAGTTTGGCAGCCCTTGGGCTGCAGCTGCCACAAACCAGAAATTACAGTTTTTTGGCAGTTCACATTCAGGGCTTTGATGTACTTATTGATACATTCAGCCCTGGGGCATGTCGGGCAGAAGAGGACATACCCACTATTTATTTTTTTTCAGGAGCACAATAGAAATATTCAGGAGCCAATGTAATTATTTCAATGACTTTGCTTTTAAGATTGAGTCACAAATTAGAAAATAATAGTCACATGTTTCCTCTAATTGGTAACAGATCAGGGATATTTTATCTTTTTTAAATAATTTCCAAATGTGTCCTGAAGAAGGATTTGCAGGGAAGTAGCTGAAAGAGAGAGGGCACTTAGGCACTGAGAGCGCTTGGGCGAGAAGCCTTAATTCTCTAATTCTGGCTTTAATTCTGGCACACGCAGCTTTTAAATCCCTGCACACCTCTCTCCAGAGGTGCTCTTGAAGTGGAACTTGCTGTCACTTTTGGCAGGTGTCTCCAGTGCGGATTTTCTTTGCTGTCAGGTTTTATGTGGGTTTCCCACTGTTAAGCACCGACCGTATGGCTTGTAAATCATGGGAGCCTAAAGGTTTGCAAGTGATTAATAGGCAGAGGTGCGCAATTAGAAATGCCTCAGCAGTACTTGAGCATTCGAGTGCTTTGAAAGCCAAGTCCATTTCTAATTTCACCTTTTGGGGCACATTTGGGCAACCCCGATGTTGCGTGTCTCATTGTTGAAAATACAGAAAAAAAAAAAAACCAAAACCCAAACACATCATTGAGGTTTTATTTCTTAGGTACAAAGGAAACCTCATGGATTTCTACGGAAGTTTGCTGCTCGATTTCTCGAGTCTCTTTCTTTTTTTAGTCTTAGTTACTCAGGTTAATTCTTCCATCTCCTTTGCTTTTTCAGAAATGTGAGCTGATCTACCAGCAGCCTTTTTTAAACTAATTGTCGTTTGCGGTTTTAGAAGGCTGTCAAACACTCCAGCCTGCTGAAACTCAGGTAGCGGGAAGTCCCATCTGTTGCTAAACAGAGAAGATACTCAGGAGATACAACTTGCCAGGAGAGGCATCATTTTTACTAAGTAAAAATAGTCGTTAAAAAAATGCAACTAATGGAAGAGCCTGATAACATTCATAATTTCTGTAGGGTCCTTAGCATCGGTGAGATGTGAGAGGTGGCCAAAGCAGCAGAAGAAGTAACCGTGAGAGGTGGCATAGTGGAACAGACCAAGGTGTGTTGGTGGAGAAGGGAAGATGCATCAGAGAGGAGGAGGAAGGTATTGGATGTGTTGGAATTGCTGATGAGGAGACATTGGAAGGTCAGAGGAGAGCTCCAGGTCACTAGGGACAAGTCAGACAGCAGAGAGGTCTCTGTAGCATCTGAAGGACGTGGGTCACAGGAACGGTGCCCATGGGGCTGGTCTGGATACTTCCCAGCCCTCTAGACTTTCTTCCACTACTGACGTGTGCAGAGCAAGCATTTGGTTTTATTTGCTTGCTGCTTCAAATATGTTTTTCTTCACAGCCTATGCTCAAGTACAATGTTTATTACAAGTGTTTTCTCTTTTATGCCCTACATAAATTCAGCATAATGTTGGTTTGTTTGTTTCTTCCAAATACTCCGAAGAGTATCATCTTACTGCTTCTGCTGGAATTAAGATAATAGTAAGGCCTCCTGAAAGGGCTTTTGGTTTCCCTTGTAAGCCAAAGTATAGAATTTATTGGTAACCAAGGATCAAAATTGTCCAGAAAATTTTTGGAGGTTTTTGTGGAAAGTTGTAATTAAACTGCCCTCTTCCAGTTCCTAATCCTCAGGTAAAGGTTGCATTCCCATTCTGCAGCCCACATCATATTTTCTTCCATTTTGGGTCACTGAAGCCACCTTTGCGTGGTAAGCAAGCTGAGATCTCTTCAGTGTCTACGCTGCAAGTTTGTCAGCCCTTTGGGTAGACCTCAAAGGTTTTTTTTTCCCCCTCCTCCCTCTCCTTGTTTATAAGGCATTGATGCACTCGTGGTTATGCCGCTTCTCCACCTTGCAGCGTTGCGAGCAGAGGAGAAGCTCCATTTCTCTTCTCTCATCTGTTTATGATGTGATACGTTCCAAAGCAGATCACATCAGCGACTGTTATGGTATCCTTAATGCGCTGTGATAGTCGCATCACGGGAGGAGCCGCCGGGAAGCGCGGCGCTGATGTACGTCCCTGTTACATGCCACATTACTCAGGGGCTGTGGGAACCTCACTTGGCTACCTCGCTCCGTCTCTCACCTGGCACAGATTATTGAGATTTATGCATTGAAATATTTGTATGTCACCTCCCCCCTGCTCCCAGCCTTTGAATCCTGTGCAAGAGCTTCCTCTTAACGTGGAAAGCAGCAGCCTGGTTTGGGGTGAAAATAGACGGGGTTTTGGGCACGAATAACCAAGAAAACAGACTACCTTCATTTTC
Source organism: Apaloderma vittatum (assembly GCF_000703405.1). NCBI lineage: Eukaryota > Metazoa > Chordata > Aves > Trogoniformes > Trogonidae > Apaloderma > Apaloderma vittatum. The sequence goes on from NW_009692656.1 coordinate 129,972, forward strand.
ACCAAACATTTCCCGATAGCTCGTGTTCAGTTTCGTTATCTGTTTGAAACTACTGCCGTGTTTTGTGTGAAAATTGATTTCAAATGTAGTCATCACAGTTTTTCCTTAAAAAAAAAGGAAGAGTAGGTAGTGATTTCTTGAGCTATATTTAAAATACTATTGCATTAAGCATAGCCTTCCTATAGGAGAAAATTAGTGTTAACAAATTGCAAATTAATGGAATCTTCCAACCTGAGTGACTGTATATCAAATTGTAAATTGAAATTTCCACTCTGTGTTTAGGTACTGGCACAATGCAATTTGATTTATACGCTTAAGACATCAGGTTAAGTATGGTTACACATGAATAATGAAATGCATTAGATACATGTTTGCAATTACTATTCTCTGCATATATATAAATATATATATTACTGCAAACAAGCACGAAGTGAACATACTCCTTGGGTTTAGCGTTTCCATGCAACCGTTGTAGAGCAGCTTTTGCTGTGTTTTAGGTGATACTTGTAGTATGCCCAAGTGTTGAGGTCGACCACCTAAGAAGTGGAAGCAGCCCGTGTATATATCCAGAACCACACACTGATAGCAGAACTCCCTTATGAACCTTTTCTTTTTCCTTTGGTAGCCAGCACATCGATGTATTTTTGTTTAACTTTTACAGGGGTGTTTATATGCTTGTCCAGCAATACCCAGGTAAAAGGAATTGGCTCATGAACTCAGTATATTTTCTGTTGGTCAGCAGAGGGTAGGTGGAAGGAAGCGATCATTCGTAGCTGTTGTATTCCAGATTCTCATAAGGTCTCTCCTTGCACAGCTTAGCAGAAAACCATCTTCCTCCACTGTTCACCGTGCTCTTTTAATTGTTTTCACCAAGCTAAGTGTCAAAAATACTTAGAGTTCACCATTGTTAGGGGGTTCTTTTTTTCCACCTACGTGTTGCTGGCAATGCTGTTTAAAAGAATTCTGGGGCTTTTGGGGTTAGTACGATTTGTGTCATTCTTCAAGGTTTTTTGTTAAATCTCTAGGGACCATTTTCATTTCACATAGTTGCACGGAACAAAAAAAGCTTGGATTTGTATTGAGAGAAGAGTTAACCAGCTTGCAGGGCTTACAGTTGTCACCCTTACAATCTTTATTCTCAACTTAATAAGCCTTTTCTTGGTATTTCTTAGTGTTTGCAGAATTCCCTACTGAATTCCCTACAGAATTCCCTATGTCACATAGCTTTTCCTTAATGTTATACAGAGTAAACCTCTGGTGTGATATATTTATCAAGTATACTTTAAAAAATACTAGATTGCGATGAAAACATAAGTTTGTGGCAATTGATACGTGATGCATGAGAGCCCAAAATTGCAGGATATTTATCTAAAAAGCCTGACATCAGTAAACCTTGATGTCTCAGCCTGGCTGGTAATTAGTGTTGTGCAGTAATTAAATCTTCCAGGTGTCTTAACACCTAAGGAAGAGCTTCTGGTTCCTCCATGGCATCACTGGAAGGCTGACCTAGAAGGACAGAAATAACAGCTATTTTGGAGCCCCGCATAGGGGGTTACTGTCAGAAAAGAGGGCAACGAAAGTGGAGAAGCTCCGCTGAATCCGAATTCCGATTATACTGGTAAGTGTCATGCAAGACATGATTAATTTGAGAAGCACATTCAGCTTTGCACGAATGAGCAATCTCTGTCCGTCATGCACAGTAGGGCACTTTCTTTTTTTTTTCCCTCCTCTTAAACATACAGCTATAACGGGGAAACTGGAATATGTAGTGGAGCAGATCCTGATCTCTGCACTTCAGAAAACAGCTCCCTGACAGCGTGAGGGGCTTTGGGTGTGCTTCTGATGGGAAGCCGCCTTTATTTGTGTCTTTTGGAGCTGGTATTTTGGTTTGATTGCTGGAGGATATGCCTGATGGTAGGAGAAGTAACTTGAGTTTGGAATATTTTACAGGACTGAATTGTCTCTCTCAGTCTCTTCTCACTGGTGGACAAAAATCTACAGATTTAACAGTGGGCTGAAAAGAGTCCGTGGCCACGTAATTTTGCTGACAGAGACAGTAATTAAATCTCTTCCAGGCTGGGTTACTACGCTGCTCACCTGGAGAGCACTGGTCCAGAATCCAAGACAAGACATGGGTTGGCTTATCTGCGGCTTTCCTGTAGGGCTGGTCTTCGTCCGTCAGGGACGTTTAACTTGTAAGAAGTAATAAGCTTAATAGGTTGACTTTATTTAATTATTAATGATCCCTTTCTGTCCTTACAGCTCATAAAACACCCTGTAGGTTGGCAAAACACTCATAATATTGATCAGGAGCCAGAGAGATATTTATTTTCTCTTTGCCCCAGCGCACATAAATCTTGGTCCTTTTCCTCAGCAGGCAGGATTTACAGTGTCCTATTTCTTAAAAGCTTTTCGTAATTAAGGAATAAATACCCATCGGTCTTTGTTTGCTGTCTGGAGCCCTCTTGTTTGCCCAGGACCTATATATCCCCGGTGGGCTTGTGCGCCTTCCCCCTTAGCAACGCAGCCGGGGAGAGAAGGCATGCATGCTAGGAAGCAGTCAACTGCTAAGCACTGACTTTGCAATAGAGTGGGGTCTTCTCCTGCAGAGAGAGGAAGCCCCTGTGTTTTCTCAGCATATTGTTCCCAGCTCCTCTTCCATGCCTCTCCTCCCAGTTCCTGCTTTGCTTGGGGCAGGAAGACACTTTGGAAATTCCTTGCTGCTAGCCCTTTCTTCTCGCCTTCTCTTCTTCTTCCCCCGCTTTGCTAGTTGCAATTAAAAACATCACGAACCTTTCCCAACATTTCAATCCCGTCTCTCCCCCACACACTCCCCTCAACGTTTCTCTTTTACTCATCCCAACGTTGCATCACCGCCTCCATCCGAAGCGATGCTGTTTATGGGATGCGTGCAGGGTCATTGCGAAGGGGTTTGTCAAAACACCAAGCCCCAGCACTGGTCATTAGGTGATGCGTGCTTCTTGCATGCTGCACCACAGAGCTAATGACACATTCTGGGACTCTCCAGGAGTTTGGGAGGTACGGAGGTTAGATTTACTTCATTTTCTTGGAAGAGACACATTAACCTTGTCAGCTGGCCAGCAGGAGAGAAAATTTGGCAGCGCTCTCGCTAAGCTGGCCAGGTTACTACTGTGTTGGATGGTTGTACTTCAGTGAGCAACCAGACATGGCAACACATGGGCATGGCACCTGTACGGTGGTGCTACAGAGACCATTGAGAGCCCTCCTCAGTTACAGAATTAATTCCTTCAGCAAGAGAGAAGATTAAAAAAATGTCAAGAGCATTTTAATGTTGTTGGAGGTGTGGAGGATAAAACTTCAGTTTGAAGTGCCTGCACCAAGCCTGCCCAGTATTTCTACTGGTGGTAAATCGATGCTCTGCTCTGGTAAATAACTGCTGTCCATTTTGGTTTTAATACAACCTTTCAGAATTTCATTTTTAACAAAAGGTGAGTAATTTTAGATAACGAGCAAGTGACACAGCATTTTTGTCATCCTCGTTACCGCTTTGGGAAGAACAAGGCTTCTCTTGCAATGGAGCTGTTAAAATTTGATGGCAAATTCTCAGGCTCTCCATCCACATGCCGTTGCCTACACAGTGAGTTCTGAGTTGCTGTATGAACACAGCTTTTATTTCCGCCTTGCACATCCTCTTCGTGTTTGCCTTTCATGCCTCTCCACCAAGTATACATGAAGGATGAACAAAGTTGAAGGCAGAGGTGAATGGCAGCGAAGAGGAGTAGGATGGAGAGTCAATACCAGCTCCGGATGCAAAACCGCACTTATTTAGCTGAGGTGGGGGAGCCACGTGGTGCACTCTAAGGGTCTGAGCTGTGTAGGACATGGGCTGCTAAATGAGCATCTCTGGTGCGAACCCGTAAGTGGAGAATGTAGTGTAGCTCCTGGAGCAAAGCTGTGCTCTAAGCAAATCTGCTTTTTATATTCTCTCATGCTACCTAGTTAGCCCTCCCCCTTACAGTGCCCAGTATTTATGTTTCCAGATAATAATGATGTGATGTGGCTGGCAGAGTAATTTAAATAATTGGACATTATCTTGAGAAGCAAGCACCTAATTAGATCAAAATAAACTGAGAACTGAAATTTTCATCTGTTTCTAATAACCCTTTACCTATGTACAGTATCGCTGCCGTGGCAGAGATTTCATTATTCACACCACTATGTGTACTTAGAGTTCACTAGCGATGGAGACTCCTGCAAGAGCAAAAAGCTTACTGGTATTTTTTTGGACAAGGCTTTAGTGGCTCATTCCTCTCCTGGTACCGCAGAGTATTTTGCAGTCTTACTTTGTTGCGTTTGGCCCTCTTATAACCAGTGAAGTCTGAAGTTTGTACCAGCGGTCTGGGTTTGCGTGTGTAGCTTCAGAGATAAAGGGCTCAAAATAAGTCTGATCGTATATTTTTTTTCTATAAGTTTCTCTAGGAGCTGGCAATCTATTAAGTCCTTTTTGATTATGCATTGGAAAAACAGCAGCTAGCCTGATCACTGAAGAAAAAAGTCATTTTAGCACATATGAGGAAGAGGCAGCTCACACGTTCTCTAGCATTAGGTATTGTCGGCACCATCTGAGCGTGTGGCAAGGTTGTGTCTCCAGCACACTGGCTTTAATCTGGTCCTGAGAAGAGGACTCCACAGGATTTTAAAAGTTCATTAAAAGAGTCTTGTTTTGACTTTGACAATTACAGCTGAAAGTCTTTGGTGTTGAGAGGGTTGTTTATAGTGAAAGTTACCGGGATTACAGCGAAAGAAAGAAAACAGAGGGAAATATTTACTAGCCGATGTAAGTTTCCTTTATTTTTAGGGATTGGTTTGGTGTCTTTCTCCTGATTAGTTGCTCTTCCTCACATTTCCTTGTACTCTTATTCAGTTGATTTATTTAAAGGTATGTCAGCGCTGGCTGAAATGAAACACTGTGCCTCCTCTTCCTGCTTATTGCTGACCGCTCCAATAATTCATTTTTTAGCTCATTAGCTAACAGGGGATGTGAACAGTGGTCCTCCAGGGAACTGCAATGAGGTTAAGTGATCTACTGCTGACAACTCTGCTCTTGGACTGGCCTTCCTTGGGGGAAATGAAACCTCAACCAAGACAAGCTGTGGATCCCAGAAGTGAAATTGGGGCATCAGAGCAACGATTACAGTATTTATGTCTTGTTGTCGGGATTTCTGAGATGAATGCGAGCGGCCAAGCTGAAGCTGTCTTCCAGGAAAGTCCCCAGGACTTCCTGTTCAAACTGAAATTGTTTGTGCCAAAGATACAGGAAGGATGTCCGTGGATGTTGGCTTTCTAGATACTCGTTGAAAAATAACTCCTCTATGTTTTGGCTGTCCATGAGGCAAGAGCAAGCTTGCTTTTCCTCCTGCCTCTGTGATAAAGTTCCATTTTCTACCAGAAAATCCAAGGGACTATCTTTCTTGTGCCCTGTTTGTACTGTTGAATTTTAAGACCTGCATCTCGCTCAGCAGCTGATGTCAGTGGCATGCTGCCCCCAAATGTCTGAGGCTTTTAAAACACCTCTGCTTTAGTTTGTAGTGTTTGCTCTGTTCCTTGCACAACCCTTAAAGTCACTCTGGTAGAATTGGGCCTTATTGAATTGGGTTACTTGATCAGACTGCAGGAGAGTGCCTTAAGGAAGGACCATCTGCATCCTCTCCATCCTTAGCGCAGGTGGCAGTGTGTTCCCCGTCCTGTTAGATTTATTTTTAAAGGGCTTTTCTGCTCTTTTCCCAGCCTTTTGAGGCAGTAGGATAAACCACTTTGGTTTTCAGTCTGGCACATTTTAAACATGTAGTGGATACATTGATGAAACTCTCGGTACCTCTGTATATGTTTAAAAAACATATATGATGTTTGCTAAACATTCCTGAAGATGCTGTAGATGGATTCTAGAAGTAGAACTGTTGCAGCGTGGTAGACATGCCCATTTTATTGTAAATAATTGCATGTTACTTTATCCTCCTCACAGCACAGGTTGTGGTTTGGTTTTTTGCCTGAAAAAACACAAACATAAAAAGCATGAATTAAAGATGCAATAGCAACAGAAGTCCTTTTCTTCCTCCTCTCCATTTGGAATACCTGAAGTGATACTCTTGTTTATCAGATCTGCCATCACAGGTTAATTTGAAGCTCTTCAGATGTTTTGGGGTGAGGTTTTTTTGTGTGTCTTTTAGCTTGCAGGAGTCATTCAAAGGTTTGATTTAAAGGAAGCACTCTTTGTGTTAATTTTCTGTTTGTGCTTCTCTGGGAAAAAAAAAAAATGCTGGGACCTGTTTGTAAGGTAAATTGTGTTGGGTAGAGAAGGGGATGCTTTGGGAAGCTGAAAGCATCCGGGGAGGTCAAAGCAAGGTCACCCCACATGTACCAGGAAATGATGCAAAACTAATCCAGATTTGCTGTTGGAAGGATCTGTTTACATAAGTATTTAAAAACAGATTAGGGCTAACCTGACACTAGATTACTGGCAGTAGTGTAAACACGGCTGAAAGGCATAAACAGAGCTTTGCCTTTTGTACTCCAGAGCAGAAAATCTGTCACCAGTAACAAGTTGCCTGGCTTAGGTGATGTGTATGGTTTTCACAGGCCGAACAGATTACCTGAGGTACCTCTAAAGGAGACTTTGTCTAGGGCAAGATCTCTTAGATCATATAATTGTATGGTAATTTTTTTAATGGGAGCCGAGGGACTTGTTTGTAGTCCTTGTTCTCCTGTAACCCGATAGTATCCAGAAAGCTCTTGACAGTTCTTTGACATATCAGGAGGAAATGGTGCTTCAAAATATTGGTTTGGTGGTTTGCGTTTTGGGAAAACAAACACGAAGAACCATCCACAGGCCTTTTGCGCTGGAAACATGGCTCAACTTGTAGAAGGAAAAAGCACCTCTGCAAGCAAGGCTGTGTCTTTCAGGGCTCTCTTTTCCTGTCTGAAATGCAAGCCCAGATGCTTGTTTGCTTCTGGTCTTAAATAGAGGAATTTGGTGCGTTTTCTGTAATGTGTTTGCGGCACAACCTTAACATGGAACCAGGCTGCCTGTTTTGTGTTTGGTCTTCCTGACGGTGAGGGCTTGTGCAGTGACTTCTTGCCAGCCCTCAGGGCAGCCCAAGGTTTTTTTAGGACCTTTTGGCTGTTGTGATCTTGCGTCCCCATAGGCACAGCAAACACCAAGGGGTATCTCGGGCACTGCAGAATAATATGGTTCAAGAATGATGAGATGGGTGACACAAATATTGCTGCAAATACAAGGTTTGGGTGAATATAAGGTTTCTGTGAGGGCTTTCTTGCCCAAAATTTGAAGGGGAAATAATTTTCTTGTTGGTTAACTGCTCTTTGCTACTGTACTGGTAGCTGAACTGCCACTGTTTACAGGCAGCAAAGCCGGGTAGAGTGACCTTTCTCCTTTGGCTTTTCTAGGGAAGAAAAAGAGCGCTGGATACGTGCAAAATATGAGCAGAAGCTCTTCCTTGCCCCACTGCAGTGCCTGGAGCTTTCTCTGGGTCAGCATCTCCTGAGGGCTACAGCCGAGGAGGACTTGCGGACGGTCATCCTGCTCCTTGCCCACGGGACTCGGGAAGAGGTGAACGAGACCTGCGGAGACGGTGATGGGCGCACCGCCCTCCACTTGGCGTGCAGGAAAGGCAACGTGGTGTTAGTGCAGCTCTTGATTTGGGTAAGTACTTGGTGTCCAAGGCAGGGTGGCCAGTTGGGTTGGCTTTCGCTTGGCTGCGTCCCTCAGCAGGACCTCCCAGACCTGCTTCTAGAGGGTTTCACAAAGAGTTTGCTGGTGTCCTGACTCTGGATGTTCCTCACTGCACACTCTCAAAAGATAACACCGTGATAAAAAAGCATGTTTCTGCCGCTGGATGGCAATTAAGGGCAAGCATAGGAAGTGAGGAAGGAGCAAGTCCCCTAGCACCTGCTTGAAACACCACTGTAGCAAATTTTGTTCCACGCATGAGACTCTCTTCCCTTAGAAACCTTTACGTGCTGCTGTGCTGACATTGTCAGGCTGGTATCCTGCTCAATCCCTCTTCTCCCTCTCCCCATCCCCACTTAAATTCAAGCCCAGCCATCTTGAATCCCCTCCCTCTGGGTTAACGCTCCGTTGGCGCCACAGCTTCCAACGAGGCATCTCTTCTCCTTGTAGTACGGTGTTGACGTGATGGCACGTGACGCTCACGGGAACACGGCGCTGGCCTATGCCCGGCAGGCCTCCAGCCAGGAGTGCATCGATGTTCTCCTCCAGTACGGCTGCCCCGACGAGCGCTTCGTCCTCATGGCCACTCCAAACTTGTCCAGGAAGAACAACAACCGGAACAACAGCAGCGGAAGGATGCCCACCATCATCTGAAGAGCTCACTTGTGTATTCGCTGACCTGAATTACATCCGCAGCCCTCACATTCCTCCATCTCCATCACAGGTCTTCTCTGTGAGTCTGATTAACTCTCCTTTTCCCTTTTCCCTTCGGTACATCCCTGTCCCATCCGGAAACGGCGCATCTGGAGAGCGCGAGGGGATGAGAAGGAGCGAAAGGGGCTGCAGAGAAAGCAGTTGTTTCAGTGACAGCTCTCGAACGATGGAAATGAGCAGGCGAGAGCGCGTGGGTTGAGCGGGACACGCCGCGCGTGGCACCGGGACCATGGGAGAGCGGTCGTCCCCAGGGGGGGACACGTAGGCTCGCTGAGCGTGGAGGGAAGGGGCGGAGGGAGAGACGAGCGAGAGGAGAAGGAAGGAGAGATGGTGACTTTCCGTAACTGACAGTTAAGCACATCAGTACATTTCACCTCTACCAAACGCGACGCCTGGATTTCATTCTCTTCTCTGAAGAGCTTGACGGCATAAATCAGAAGCAAGCACAGAGTTTGTCAGGTTTGAAGCTCCTATGATGGTATGTGTCAAATCAGTTGTAGCTAATCTGTCCGGGGAGAATACTGGCTTCATTACACTTGTATAGTTGAGTTCTTCCAGCATTACCGCTGTTTAATAGAACATGATTAGTCATCACGGAGAAAAAAGCATATTAGCTGAGGAGGTAGTTACATGGCACGCTTCGGTGATTGCTTGGATGTGATTGCAATATTCTTAGAAGCATCATATTATCTCAGACATGTTCTTTCGAGCCCTTGGAGCCCTCCTTTCTAAATTCACTGTCATAATTTAGTATCTGTTTAATTTTTCAGTCCAAAGAGAGGAAATGAGTTGCTGAGTGTTATTTGACTGCAGTCTCCTTGGTGTAAAAACAAAATGGAAAAAATAAATAAGAGTAACTATGAAACACAAAAAGGAATAATGAATACCGCTAAGGAAGAACATTTCAAGTACGTGTAGTGAAATTAATAAATGCATTAAAAGCTAATATTTTTTCAGCCAGCAGAAATAGGTTCTGTCATTTTGCCAAGGTAAATGTGTTGAGTTTTTGGTTACTCCTGTGATGCATTGCCTAACTTATACAGATTTTTGTATTGTGTCTCTAGATTATATGTATGTAAAATCTATTTGAATAAAAAAAACATAAATATGCATTGATTTTTTTTTGTACAGAAAATGACATCTCTGTTAATTTATAAACTGTAATGGATGTGAACTAAATAATGTGCAACTAGTTAGGATCTGTGGGCTACAGATCATTGTACATTGAAAATATTCCCAGCAGTGAACTCTTGTTTCCATCGCAAGCCTCTGAGGAACATATCAGAAGGAGATTATGTCACGTTTGGCATGGGGAAAAAAAAGAAAAAAGAAAAAAAATGTGCACGAGACCTTTTAGAAAGGAAAAAGAGGCTGTTTCTCAGCGCTGTAAATATATTTTACTCCAAAAGTCACGAAGCTTTCACAAGCCAAGACAAAAAGCCCTAGCCTGGTTGTGGGAAGATCAGATTTGATTAAGTTCAGAATTGATAGCCTTCACCGCAGCGGGCAGGGCATGGCTGCGCTTGACTCCCAACTTGGCTGCTCTCTGGAAGAAAAATGGCTTGTGAAAGTAGCCTGGACAGTTCATTTGAATTCCAAGTTTTAATACTTGATTTGATTATTTTGGTATTACCAGGCAGATCCCAGCTTCTCCTGTTTTCAGCAAAGTAGGATGCTGGCAGGGGGAGGCAGGCTTGTATGGTTTTTGGCAGGCAGAAAAGTGATTTTTTTTGAAGTGGCATATGGCAATGTGTAGATGGGGGTAGGGGTTGTATCACAGAGAAAGTTGAAAACTCAACTGAATTCGATGGCAAAGGAGCAATTATGTGAAGGCAGTGAGGTGCACACAGCATAGTAATTTGCAAATCTACCTGCTCATATATATTTCCCAAGCCTTCAGTGGTGTTCTTCCTTGGGGCTCTGCATTTCATTTGGCATACAAATGGGAGGAGCCTAGCAATTGCTAAATAAACTATATGCGGACGAAATGCAGAGGAAAAAAAAACTAATCTCATTGTCTTAAGGAAAAAAAACCCAGACAGTTACGGATTTGATGTGAAACCATCAAATTGTGGAAGAAAAGCGAGCCTCAAGGTGGAAGCACAAGAATATTGACCAGCTTTTCCTGTTTGGTGATGTTCTCATTTTGTACTTTGTTACTGTGTAGATCTTTGACTATTTAGCCAGGGAAGATCTTTCTTCAACCAGCCTAGGCTGGCTGCGTTAGGCTAAGGCTAATTCTCTTCATACTGGGATAGTTTTAATTATTTTTTTTAAACTGAGGAAGGGCATCTGTTGTAATTGCTGTTTCTCCATCATTCCCATGCAGCTCCCTGATCTTTGGTACTTGTGGATGGTCCTCCAGCAACGGGACGACCCACTTAACGTGCAGCTGAAGGGGATGCTGTGAAGCCCCTCTGCGTCTTGGTGCTCACGAGCTTTACCCCTCTCTTGGGAGTTGCAGTGGGGAGTCAGGAATTGTGGCTAATGGTCCCAGAGGTGCTATCGCTGCCTCCTGTTCCCCTGGGAGCATCAAGGGCATTTGTATCCCAAAAACAAGTCCAGTGTTTCAAATACGTGGTAGGCAGATTTGCCACCTTTGAGTTCTCTGTGCATGTTTTGGGGTTTTTTTCTTTTAATTGAGAATATTTTCTCTACATGATTTAATGCTCTCTTTGGGCCACCTTATAAAGCTAAGAGCGATGTTTGAGAAACAAGGACAACCAGGCCGTCATGAAGATTTCAGGTAGAAGTTTTATACACTCCTTTTGTAAAAGTTTTCTGAAGGCAAACATCAAAAAAGCACAGAATATTTTTAGGAGAGGAGGTTCCGCTGTACTATAGGAAAAACAATATATCCAGCCTAGTACTTTAGTTGAGCAGTAACACAGTTGCTTTTAACTTAAACGTAGCTTTTTTTCCTGTGGAGATGAAAGCGTTGGCAGTACCTATGTTGAAGCAATGTGGACTATGTGATGACTTTCCCCCAAAGGTTTGGGGGTCTGCAGGGAGGATACCCAGTCCTGAATGCAGCGGTGGCCCCTTCAAAAGACCTAACACTGTCTCTCCAGGTCAGAAGGGACGTCCTTTGGCACTACAGCTGGCGATGCTCCAGCCATGGGAGAACAGACCCCAGGGGTCCGTGGGTTGTTGGCTACAGCATCCCCCTTTCAAACGGGTTTGGTCAGATGGCTGTGAGAAGTGGCGTGGCACCTCCTGAACTAGTGGGACAGGCCACCGGGTGAGGAATTCAGGCTAGCATAGACTCCATCCCCTTCTTGCCTGGTGAAGGAGAGAAGGGGAAGCCCTTTCCCACCACAGCTGGTAGCTAGGATGGAGGAAGTTGTCCGTGGCTGAAGCCCGGTGGGGCTTGGCTTTGTGAGCTGAGGTCTCTGGGCTTTGCGTGCTTTTCAGGGGATGCGTTTGCACTTTGCAAAGGTTGTTCTTGAAGCCGTCCAGGTGCGGAAACAGGCAATATATACCGACACTTGGAGAACCTGCAGGAATCATTTCCCTTGCTTTCACTCTGTTAACCCGTCCGTTTTCCGTTCTTTATCTCACGTTTAGCCCCTCTCGTTGCTTTTATGGAACCCACTTGCCAGGCTGTTTACACCCTTTGAGCATGTTATGAGCAAATTAAAAACAAATTGTGATTCTGTCAATAAGAAATCCCAGCAGAAACATGTTAACTAGAGCTGTTTCTCCAAAAATGGAGTCTGCGGCAGTGGGTTTTCATTGCATCCCCCATTTAACCCTTTTCGTCATCCCAGATACCTTTAAATCCCTCTTCCTCTGCACTTTATCCATGATGACTAGAACACTAGAAGTGAGTCGGCCATTGCTATTAACATCAGCATTTTCCTTCTATTTATTTTAAGCTAATTGCTGTTGAACAGTGGGGATGAGTCAGTTGTGTCATGTCCATCATCTGAACCTTGATATTCCCGGATTTGAGGAGGGTTTACTTCTTAGTATTTAAGAAGAAATAAGATCTAACTGTGGGAAAATTCAGGGTCCTGCCAGTGCAAAGATTTGGCCAAAGGCTCCAATTACTAGGTTTCCAATTCCATTGCTAAAAGGGGGTAGAAAAGCTATTTTTGGAGAACCTTGGTGTATTCTGAGCTGAGTGCTGATGAGAAAGCCGGGTGAGCTCCTGGAAGGTAGAGGATTTTTAAGCATTTGAGCATAGTGTATAATACCTGTGTAAACATTAATATTGTTTAATTTGCCGTCTTTTCCCCATTTCCTTAAATTATGTGTGTTAGCACGAAAAAAGCTGTAGCTGCACTTGGAGATTTCCCCTGGCCAGAGGAAGCTGAGTAACGTAGAGAGAGGAATAGAGGTGGGAATGCAGATACAGGCTTAGAAATGATCTCTGGCACTGTAATGTAGTATAATTAGATTATATGGGGTTTGGATAGCTTCATCTTTTATATTTGTATGGAGATCGGGAAAAATGAAGTAATTTGTAGTTTCTAGTATAAAGTAGTAATAGTGGAGACAAGCACAGATTTCACAAGAGGGTCCCAAAGGGGCCCTTTCCAAACGTCTCGGGGAGCCGCGTTTGCACCTTAACAGGGAACAAATGGTCATTATGGCTGGAGGGAAAGGAGGGGAAGGTAAAGGAGGGCAGCGTTGGGGACCAAACCTGGGGCAGCTTGGCAGCACAGGAGATGACTTGCCCATCCGTATCATCAAGCATCTGCGTTTCCCTTCCGGTGGCTGCTGCAGCGATTTGTCCGTGGGATCTCTGGCTCTGAGTCTTGGATCCTCACTTCAACGTCTCCTTCCATTCTTGTGGGTAAAATTTGTTGTGTAGAAAACTGGTTCTGGCTGTTCTTGTGTTTGCTGCATAGCAGGGGAGAAAACAGAATAATGCTCCAGATTGAAGTTCTTTTCAAGGTGGAAAAACACTAAACTACCCCAAATTAAAAGGTTCTGGAATGAGTTTTGACTTCTTAAATTCTAAGCTACAAAAAGGTTAGTTTGAATTGTTTTATTAGAGAATAATTTGTTTGGAAAAAAATACAGAGTTAATAATCCAGAGCTGTAGGTAGGTAGATTTGTTGTATTACAATATTTTAGGGTTTGTTTTGTTGTTTAGTGTGGGCCAGTTTTTAAAGTAAATATACTGGGTGATCTCATCTCATGACACTTTACCTTGACTTGACTGAAACTGTCTCACATTTTAAAGGGAGATTCGAAGGCGTTTGGCCAAGATTTTTCAAGAGCTGTGAGTAGTTCACATTTTGAGAGGAGGATTGCATGTTTTCTGAAAATAAAAGCTTGGTTTGGGTTTGGATTTATTTTCTTTTAGAGCCATATTAATCCCCAAATCACTAGGCATGCTTCTGGTCACCTTGGCCCTTGTATTTCACTTCAGGTGACAACAATATATGGGTGAGTTAACTCCCATCATTTACTACCGTTCCCTGAATGTTCGGGGGTGACTTTTGCTTGTGGGCGGGTGAAATAAAAATGTCGTCATGCGTTTCAACAGTTTTAGCATCTTCATCTCTGTATGTCTGCCTATCTCCCGAATCCCCGTGGCATATTCCAGCGATAACGGTCAGTTCTGTTGACAGGCAGAGCTTCAGCTTTCTCATGGCCATGGACTTTCTGGTTGTGTGTTTAGCTTCCAGTACTAAGGATTGACTATTTTGCAGTGCTTCAGAGCTAGTATAATTTTTACCTGTGTGTTATGTACAAAACGTGAAAAGGGGGGAGGGGGTAAGGGGGGGAATGCTTACAGAGGTCTAATGGCATGCGTTTGGGATGACTGTGTTGCTTGCTGGCAGTGAATGCACCATCAGCTCTTTTGTGTATGCCTCGTTTTCCAGAACCAATCAGTGGTGCTTTGTTTTTGGAGACCAAAGTAGCTCAAAACTCTTCTCTGGTCCTCTTGAGTGACAAGGTACAGGGAGTAACCCCTCCTCACAGCACACAACTCGGTAGCGCCTGCTCTGTGCTGAAGGTAGCTCACATAGGACGGAGGAAGGGTTTTTGGTGCTGAAGATGGGTCGTTATTTGGCAACTGGTTCCTAGATCTGGGGGTTGAGTTGAGTCAAACAGGTGAATGAAGTGCAGTCAAGGTGGTTGAAATCGTAAGAGGTAAAGGCGACGTGTCACACGGAGGTCACTACCTACAAGCACTTTGCATTCGGTGTGTGTGTGTATGCTTATGTATGCTCTATGTACTACTTTTCGCATGGTGGAAACATACGCCTGAACATTTACACAATAATCAAAATCTATAGCTGGAGCCAGGTTTTCAGGTAGATGTTTCTAAACGGGTGAGTTTCCCAGCTTGACTAAGACCAGCCATTTCCCAGAGCGCAGGAGTCAGGCACAGCATGGGGGACACCTGCTCGAGGGATGGAGAGGCAGGAATACCAGATACAGGCTTACTGTGGCTCATGCGAGCCATCAGACGCTCAGGACTTGCCTCAGAGGTATTAAAATTCAGCTCCTTCAGGCCGCAACACTCAATTTGAGAAAAACCTTTAACTGAGACTGAAGTAGCCTCCTTACTTGAGACAAGAAATACCAGCTCGCCAGCCCTGAGGGTGTTGTCACGGGAAACACCAGGGAAGGAGATTCTGAAGGTGAAAAGGACAGAGGACTTGCTGCCCAGGTGCCCTTTTTTATATAAATTTGACTGAAAGTCAGCTTACTGGCTGAATTTAAGTGCAGGACCAGTGAGCTGCCCTCCTGTAGTTGATTCAGTGATGCTTCGGGTCCTGCTGCCGTTTGTGCAGCTGTTGGGGGTGACAGTGGTGAGATGTTTCCAAAGAGCTGTCTCCAGGTAGGTTCTTCCCCAAGAGCCGCTCCTCATCCTTCCACGTGTTCTTGGCTATTAAGCTCCAGCGCCACAGTTTTGCCGTGAGCGGGCGACAAACTTCAGCCAGAGTGTGTTAAAGCCTTGAGTGTGCCGAGTCGTTGGAGGAAGCTTGACCAGGTGTTGCTCACACCATTTCTACCCTTGCTTTCAGTTTATCATCCTACCAGGGGAAAACAATAAGGAGAGGGCAAGTCTGGCAGAGGTAGAAGGATGTTTGCTGGAGCTAGGCAAGGTACAGTAAGAAACATGGCTGGGTGCACCAAAGCGGTGGGAGGATCTTTCCTTTGCTCTCCTTGCACTTGTGGCAAAAGAATTACTTGGAAATGCTGTTGAAAACCCCTCCAAGAGTTTTTTCCGATGTATCCAGGGATTCAGCTGGATTCTCTATTGAATCTTCTGAGCTCGTTTTAACAGCCTACGGGGAAGTAGGACGTGGCACAGCCCTTTGCTCTGTGAGAGTACCGAGCTTCCAGGCGACCACTTTGGGAGTTTGGCCCCTGATTTCAGTGAGGTTGTGATTTGAGATTCAGTCTAGCCAGCACCTTTATTTTGGGAAGCGCCATTGACACCGCTTGGGAAGCAGATACTTCTTTATTCCTTAATACCCTGTAGCTGCCTGCAAAGGCTCAATTTTACTTTCAGATGCGTTCAGTCCCCAGGTCTTTCACTTTTTCCGCTTTGTGATGTTTGTCTTTCTGGTCGGGATGGGGAGAAAGAGAGCCCAGGTGAGTAGGGACACCTGAGACCTCTGCTTGGGGTAGAGGCAGAAGATACCTAGCACATGGCAGGCTTTATAGCAAGTTTTGGGTGGGTTTTGTTGTTGTTTTTTTTTTCTGTTTCTGTAAATAGTAATGTATAAATGATGACAAGACAGTGTGGAAATTATTAAAAAAAAATAAGTCCTTTGTTGTTTTTATATTACCTCATTCAGCAAGTTTGTTTTACAATGACTCAATGATGCTTTATTTATATTGTTTGTACTGTAATTAAACCGATTGACAAACATTTCACTTTGCTTGTTGTTTCATATGATTTTGGTTTGATTAAGTATGCCAGTTTGTATTATGTTTCCCGTTCCTCTCTCTCCATGTTGAGATTTTTGTGTCGGCTGTACAGTATTCTGAATAATTAAAAAAAAAAAAATTGTAAAGTACTGCAGAGAGAGGCTGCTATATTGTATAGGTCTCTTTCTAATAAAGACAAGAAAACTTGTTCGTCGCAGCTTGCTTCGTTGCTTGAGTCTTCATTGCCAAGTTACTGAGATGCACCTGCCCTGGCCCCACTTTCTTCTCATATTAACGATGAGATACTGTCACTCTTTGCCAGTAATAAAGATGAAGTATTATCCGAGACCTGG